>NC_052962.1:5106528-5393133 GCF_013358895.1 Oreochromis aureus | reverse complement strand
CAAAATAGAGAGTCTACGACTTAGTAGTAATACTATAACATAATAGATATACTATGATTTTGCAGACAGTCTATGTTTTTGCACAACTAGCACAATGTGGCAGAAATACTATGAATTGGCACAAGTACTATGATTTAGTAGAAATACTCTTATTGGCACAAATACTATGTTTCAGTACAAATACTATGATTTGGCAATAATACTGCGTTTCAGCACAACTACTGAGATTTGAGTGAAATACTATGATTTAGAAGAAATACTATTACTTGTTACAAATACTACTATGTTTTGGTTCGAATACTATGATTTGCAAAAATACTATGATTTGGCACAAGTACCATGATTTAGTACAAATACTACGAATTGGCAGAAATACTGTGACTTAGTACTAATACTTTAACATAACAGATATACTGTGATTTAGCAGACATAGTATGTTTTGCACAAATACTACAATTTGGCAAGAAATACTATGTTTGGGCACAAATACTATGATTTGCTATAAATACTATGATTTGGCACATATACTATAATCAGCAGATATACTATAACATAACAGAAATTCTACGACTTAGTAGTAATACTATAACATAACAGAAATTTTAATTGGGCAGAAATAACATGATTTGGCAATAAAATACCATGATTTGGCGCAAATTACAAATACTATGATTTGGCACAAATACTATGATTTAGCAGAAATAGTATGTTTTAACATAAATAATATCTTTTGACAGAAATTTCTGCTGAAAGGTACTATTTCTGCTTTTTAGCAGAAATACTGTAATTTTGCATAAATACTATGATTTGGGATAAATACTATGATTTCCCAGAATTACTATGATTGAGCAGAAGTACTAAGATGTAGTAGAAGTACTTTGATTTAGCAGAAATACTATTATGGAGGAGTAATACTTTAACATGGGAGAAATACTGATACACACACACACACACAGCGCAAAGGGAACAGTGGATGTTAAGAGTCTGGGCTTGGTATATCTAGGTCAGCTAAATTAGCTGCACCTGCTGTAATCAGCACTTACACACACAGACACAGAGAGAGCTCTGAGTTTTCTTTAGTGTATTTCTCACATTCAGGATTCCTCGAACAAATGGCCATAATTTCCTAACCGTAGGGGCTAGAACGCTCATTCTGACACCGTTTTGTTCAGAAGAGATGGGGAAATCTCCAGGTCTTCATAATTCAGAGATAAAATATAAATTATTAAAGCTATATGACTTGTAACACACTGCAACTGAGAAGAGGCGAAGCAAAACTGCCTTGACTTGCCCTCAAACAACGTTGTGTAACTCTAGATCTCTATGGAGCCTCAAAATCATTCTTTCACCGTAAGAAACAGCAGGCTTTGGTGAACAGTCATGGAAATTTTCAGGGCTCTGTTGAAATCCATCAAAAAGATATGACGAGAGAAAAAAGTGCCTCATTTCCACAGTTTGAAATCTGAAGAGATCTGAGTGAGAGACAAATTTCCTATCCTCAAACAAATGTAATTCATGGCCAAACGGTAATAGGTGAGGAAAATACTCTTGAATTGTGAGCATCAGGAGAGTCTGAAGATATATTGGCACAAGCGTCATGTCTCAACTTTGTTTCGTTAAGGAGATATGACGATTTGAAAATGCCTCTCATTAGAAAAATTCAGCGGTGATTTTGAACAAGCTCTCCATTGACTTTCTATGGAGAGTTTTAAGACCTTGTGTTGCTCTGAGGAGATTTGCAAAAAATCTGTAAATCCCACAAGAACGATAGTGACATTTTCTGAAAGCCAGCAAAAATACCTACGTTTTGATGTATAATTTGTGGGGGTTGAGTGGAAATTGAGCGAGTAGCAAGAAGTTGTTCAGACATGAAGAGAAAATTCGAACAGACCAGCCCTCACTCTGACTTAATTGCATAGCAACCATAGCAACGCATGTATTTTCTGAAAAATCACAATTTTGCAACTGAAAACTTAAAGAGGCATAAAATTAAAACGGTAGAAGATCTGAAACAGCTGAATCACACAGAAATAGCCCAATAATCTGAGAACATTTTAAAGTTTGAATGGAGTTTCTAGGTGAAAGTATGACAAAGTAGATAAGTTTCAAAAACAAGCAAGTTTTAGCAGAATTGTGGAAGTTTCCCATTCATTTCAATGGGACAAATTAAAGGAAAAAGTGTAATATTTTAAAAAGTATAACAGTAATAAACACACCAAAAGTCATAGCACCCATCTCCAGAAAGAGCAGAACAGTATAGAGTTTGAACGGAGAAAATCGGCTGAAAACTGAGGGAGTAGATAAAGTCCAAAAAAGCGCACGGAAGCAACTTGAAAAAGAAAAATAAAGAATAAAGAGAAACAGGAACTCAATAGTGTGGAAGCCCTTTTAGGGCATCCACACAATAATAAAGAATAAAGAGAAACAGGAAAACAATAGTGTGGATGCCTTAAAGCATCCACACAACTAGAAAAATTTGCATTTCCTGCGAAAATGCAGTGTGGATGCTTAAAGCTGAAGCTATCTGCTGAAAATAGCTGAAAAAGCTGAAAAGTTGCAGAAATTGTAAAAACTTTGCAGAAGCAAAGGAACTTTGCTAAAATGTACTAACTTAGCAGAACTGTAATATCTTAGAGGAAACATAATACTTGGCAGAAATACAATAGCATAGCAGAACTTAGCAGAAATATTGTAACTTACCAGAAACATGATAACTTCTCAAAAATACAAGAATTTAGGAGAAATAGTATAAGATAACAGAAAGAATATATTTAGCTAAACATTCTTAAACATTACAGAAATACTATGATTTAGAAAACAGTACAACATAGCAGAAATGCTGTGATTTACCAGAGACACTGTAATATACTATGAATATTGTAATTTTATATAAATACTATGTTTTAGCAAAAATACTCCATTTTAGCACAAATATTATAATATAGCAGAAACACTATTCTATAGCAGAAATGCTATATTTAGAAAGAAAAATATAATATAGTAGAAATACTATGATTTAGCAGAAATCCTACAATATAGCTTAATAACAATGATTTAGAACAGATACTATGATTGAGCAGAATAGTAATAACTTAAGTGAAAATACTGGAAAGGTAAAATGATAAGCTGAATAAAAAGGAACATGGTTAAGTTCGCTCAAAACTAATTTTTGTTCACCTGTGAAAAAATAAAATAAAAATACATTTAGAAAAAAAAAATAAGAACAGCCAACAGATACACAAAATCAAATATGGATACACAAATCAACAAATACACAAAAAATCAAATATGGATACACAAATGTACAGTGAGAGACACACACAAACAGGGTCTATGCCAGTCAACCAGTCTGAATATATTATATTTTTATCGACCAATGAGATGCTGCCCTAAAAAAGGTCTTTGTGTGTGTCTTTCTTTCTCTCTCTCTCTCTCTCTCTCTCTCTCTCTCACACACACACACACACACACACACACACACACACACACACAGCAGCAGCAGCAGCAGCAGCAAGTGAACAGGGGCTGTTAACAGCATGTTTCTAGGTCAGTCAAACAGCTGTGAGCTTCTCAATTTGAATCCACCAATCAGAGAGGCTGTGTACTTTTTCCCGCCAAAACTGGTGCACCAAGTGCAGGCTTTTACACATGCAGCACAGAGAGAGACAGGATTTTTGCAGTCTATTTCTCATAGTGAGAATTCCCCTCAAAGAAACAGCCATAAATTTCTAACTGTAGGGGCTAAAACAGTCATTCTTAGACCATTTTATTCAGAAGACATAGGGGAATCTTGAAATGCTGACCACTGAAAATAAAAATATGAAATATTAGAGATATATGACATAGATGATTGGTTGGCTTAGAAGCCACGAAGGTCCCAATATGCAAATCTGAATGTGCCAGGCCTCAGATATGATTGGTTGTCTTAGAAGCCATATAAAAAGCAGTAAAACTGTACTATGATTTGGTAGAAAACTATAATTAATCAAAAATACTATATTTGGCAGAAATACTATTTTTAGCAGAAACACTATATTTAGCACAAATCTTATGAAATAGCAGAAATAGTATGATTTAGCAGAAATGCTGTATTTAGCACAAATACTGAAAAGCAGCAGAAATGCTATGACTTAGCACAATAGTAATAACTTGAATAGAAAAATTGGAAAAGCAAAATGGACAGCTGAAAAACTCCTGAACATGCTAAGGGTCCCTCAAATGTAATTGTGAAATGAAAAAAAAAATCAGCAAAAAAAAGTATAACAGTCACACAATCACAAATATGGAAACAGATGGAAACACACATGCAGAGAGAGACACACACAGAATCAAATTCAGTCAACCAGTCTAAATATATTGAATTTAAATGACAGACAGACAGACAGACAGCAGCAGCAGCAAGTGAACAGGGGCTGTTAACAGCATGTTTCTAGGTCAGTCAAACAGCTGTGAGCTGCTAAATTTGAATCCACCAATCACAGAGGCTGTGTGCTTTTTCCCGCCAAAACTGGTGCACTAAGTGCAGGCTTTTACACATGCAGCACAGAGAGAGACAGGATTTTTGCAGTCTATTTCTCATAGTGAGAATTCCCCTCAAACAAACAGCCATAAATTTCTAACCGTAGCGGCTAAAACAGTCATTCTTAGACCATTTTATTCAGAAGACATAGGAGAATCTTGAAATGCTGACCATTTAAAATAAAAATATGAAATATTAGAGATATATGACATAGATGATTGGTGGGCTTAGAAGCCACGAAGGTCCCAATATGCAAATTTAAATGTGCCAGGACTCAGATATGATTGGCTGGCTGGGAAGCCATGAAGGTCCCAATATGCAAATTTGAATCGGAAGCCGTCCAGGTCCTGATAGGTAAATTTGAATATTACAGTCCTTACAGAGGACTGACTCCCTGGGGACCTGGCAGAAATATATAGAAATACAATGATTACCCAGAAATACTGCATTTAGTAGAAATACTATGTTTTAGCACAAATACTATAAAATGGCAGAAATACTATAATTAAGCAGAAATATTATATTAAGTACAAATCCTATAAAATAGCAGAAATAGTATGATTTAGCAGAAATGCTGTATTTAGCACAAATACTGAAAAGCAGCACAAATGCTATGACTTAGCACAATAGTAATAACTTAAATAGAAAAATTGGAAAAGCAGAATGGACAGCTGAAAAAAGTCCCACAAGCACAGAGAGACACACACAGGATCAAATTCAGTCAACCAGTCTAAATATATTGAATTTAAATCATACAATAAGATGCTCCCATAAAACTCTCTCTCGCCTCTCTCTCTCTCTCTCTGTCTCACACACACACACACACACACACACACACACACACACACACACAGGAGAGAAAATCAAGTTTCTAGGTCAGTCAAGCAGCCTGGGAGCTGCTAAATTTGAATCCACCAATCAAAGAGGCTGTGTACCTTTTCCCGCCAAAACTGGTGCACTAAGTTCAGGCCTTTACACATGCAGCACAGAGAGAGACAGGATTTTTGCAGTCTATTTCTCATAGTGAGAATTCCCCTCAAACAAACAGCCATAAATTTCTAACCGTAGGGGCTAAAACAGTCATTCTTAGACCATTTTATTCAGAAGACATAGGGGAATCTTGAAATGCTGACCATTTAAAATAAAAATATGAAATATTAGAGATATATGACATAGATGATTGGTGGGCTTAGAAGCCACGAAGGTCCCAATATGCAAATTTAAATGTGCCAGGACTCAGATATGATTGGCTGGCTGGGAAGCCATGAAGGTCCCAATATGCAAATTTGAATGTGCCAGGACTCAGATATGATTGGCTGGCTGGGAAGCCATGAAGGCAACAATATGCAAATTTGAATGTGCCAGGACTCAGATATGATTGGCTGGCTGAGAAGCCATGAAGGTCCCAATATGCAAATTTGAATGTGCCAGGACTCAGATATGATTGGCTTGCTGGGAAGCCATGAATGCCCCAATATGCAAATTTAAATGTGCCAGGACTCAGATATGATTGGCTGGCTGAGAAGCCATGAAGGTCCCAATATGCAAATTTGAATGTGCCAGGACTCAGATATGATTGGCTGGCTGGGAAGCCGTCCAGGTCCTGATATGTAAATTTGAATATTAGGACTGACTCCCTGGGGACCTGGCAGAAATATATAGAAATACAATGATTACCCAGAAATACTGCATTTAGTAGAAATACTATGTTTTAGCACAAATACTATAAAATGGCAGAAATACTATAATTAAGCAGAAATATTATATTAAGTACAAATCCTATAAAATAGCAGAAATAGTATGATTTAGCACAAATGCTGTATTTAGCACAAATACTGAAAAGCAACACAAATGCTATGACTTAGCACAATAGTAATAACTTAAATAGAAAAATTGGAAAAGCAAAATGGACAGCTGCAAAAAGTCCCACAAGCACAGAGAGACACACACAGGATCAAATTCAGTCAACCAGTCTAAATATATTGAATTTAAATCATACAATAAGATGCTCCCATAAAAACTCTCTCTCGCCCTCTCTCTCGCCCTCTCTCTCTCTCTGTCTCTCTCTCTGTCTCTCTCACACACACACACACACACACACACACACACACACACACAGGGAGAGAGAAGTAAGTTTCTAGCTCAGTCAAGCAGCCTGGGAGCTGCTGAATTTGAATCCACCAATCAGAGAGCCTCTCCACTTTTTCCCGCCAAAACAGGTGCACGCAGCACAGAGAGACACAGGATTTTTGCAGTCTATTTCTCATAGTGAGGATTCCTCTCAAACAAATGGCCATAATTTCCTAACCGTAGGGGCTAGAACGGTCATTCTTACACCGTTTTGTTCAGAAGAGATGGGGGAATCTTAAAGTGTTGACAATTTATCATTAAAATATGAATTATTAAAGATATTTGACTTCTAATGCACCATAACTGAGTAGAGCAAAGCAAAAACTGCCTTGACTTGCCCTCAAACAACGCTTTCTAACTCTAAATCTATTTGGAGTATCAATATCATTCTTTCACCGTAAGAGACAGCAGGCTTTGGTGAACAGTCATGGAAATTTTCAGGTCTGTGTGGAAATCCATCAAAAAGATATGACGAGAGAAAAAAGTGCCTCATTTCCAGAGTTTGAAATCTGAAGAAATCTGAGCGAAGGACGAATTTCCTACCCTCAAACAAACCCAATTCATGGCCAAATGGTAATAGGTGAGAAAGAAATTCTTGAATTGTGAGCGTCAGGAGTGTCTGAAGATATATTGGGACAAGCCTTATGTCTTAACTTCGCTTCGTTAAGGAGATATGGCGATTCGAAAATGCCTCTCATTACAGAAATCAAGCGGTGAATTTGAACAAACTCTCCATTGACTTTCTATGGAGAGTTTCCAGACTTTGTGTTGGTCTGAGGAGATTTGCCAAAATTCTATAAATCTCACAACAATGATAGTGACATTTTCTGAAAGCCAGCAAAAATACCTACGTTTTGATGTATAATTTGTGGAAGTTGAGTGAAAATTGAGCAAGTAGCAAGAAGTTGTTCGGACATGAAGAGAAGACTGCGAAACCTACAGTGGCACACTGAAAGCCAAGTGCATAGCAACCATAACAACGCATGTATTTTCTGAAAAATCACAATTTTGCAACTCAAAACTTAAAGAATGATAACATGAAAACCGTAACAGATATGAAAAAGCTGAATCATCCATGAATAGCCCAATAATTTGTGAACATTTTAAAGTTTAAATGGAGTTTCTATGTGAAAGTATGAAAAAGTAGTTAAGTTTCAAAAACGAGCAAGTTTTAGCAGAATTGCAGAAGTTTCCCATTCATTTCAATGGGACAAATTAAAGGAAAAAAGCTTAATATTTTAAAAAGTATAATAGCAGAAAATACCAAAAGTCATTGCCGGAATGAGCAAAAATAGCAGAATAGTTTAAAATTTGAACGGTGAAAATCGGCTGAAAATTGTGGAAGTAGATCCACGGCGAAAAACGTACGGAAGCAACTTGAAGAATAACTAGAAAAATTTGCATTTCCTGCGAAAATGCTGTGTGGATGCCTTAACGCTGAAGCTGTCTGCTGAAAAGCTGAAAAAGCTGAAAAGTTGCAAAAAGTTGTATGGTGGTGAAAAAAGAATGTCACCCTGAGCAGGATACAAACCTGGACCTCCTGGGTGCAAAGTAGCTACTCATCTCACTGTGCCAAATTCACTCTCACAAGATAAGAGATGGAGAGACTGACAATTATGGTGAAATGAGCAGAAGCTGCTGAGAATTGCGCTGATAAGAGGTGAAATGGTTGAAAATTTTGCAGAAAAGAGGTAAATCAGCAGAATTTCTGCAGAAAAGAGGGAAAGAAGCAGAACATTGCGCTGAAAAGAGGTGAATGAGCAGAATTTCTGCTGAAAAGAGGCAGAACAACCTGGTTCTGCTCAAATTCACCAATCAGAGGTACTGCTTCTGTCTGCTTCATCAGGCTGTGTACTTGTATGTATTTCTGCCATGTGGTGTTGACAAGAATCTGAGGTCCATATTAGAAAAGCTGCTAAAATCATAAAAGTTTGCAGAATTGTAATAAATTAGCAATATAAATTACAGGTCTGTGATAGTGTATAAATTTGTGTGAAAAAAAAAAACGTGGACCAAGGTGGGATTGAACCCACGACCTTTGAGCTGCAGACCCGTGTCATTACTGATTGCGCCACCTGGAAAGGGGTGGCGGTCTGAAAGACAGATACTTGGGCAGTCAGAAAATAGATCGCGGTGAGAGGCGAAAACGCCGCTTTTTGGAGTTACAAAACGTCGTGTAACTCAAAAACTAGGAGGGCTAGCAGCATAATTCTTGTACTGGGTGAATCAGCGGACTTTGGTGTATTTTGACTGCGATTTTCATAGCTCGTTCTACCTCCGCCCGCGGAGATATGACGAGAGAAAAGCGGCTTCATTTCCAGAGTTTGAAGACTGAGAGAAGGACAGATTTCCACCCTCAAACAAACGTAATTCATTGCTCAACGGTAAGATAATTGTAAAACTGCTTCCACTGTGAGTGTCAGCAGTGTCTGAAGATATATTGGCACAAGCCTCATGTCCTAACTTTGCTTTGTTCAAGAGATATGGCGATTTTAAAATGCCTCCCGTTACAGAATTTCAGCTCTGAATTTCAAAACCTCCCCATAGACTTTGAATGGGAGTTGTCAGACCTTGTGTCACTCCGAGGCACATTGCTTGAAAAAAACGGTAAATCTCACAATAAAGATAGTGACATTGTCTGAAAGCCAGCAAAAATACCTACGTTTTGATGTATAATTTGTGGGGGTTGAGTGGAAATTGAGTGAGTAGCAAGAAGTTGTTTAGACATGAAGAGAAAATTCAGAACGGACCAGCACTCACTCTGACTTAATTGCATAGCAACCATAGCAACGCATGTATTTTCTGAAAAATCACAATTTTGCAACTGAAAACTTAAAGAGGTATAAAATTAAAACGGTAGAAGATCTTAAAAAGCTGAATCAGACAGGAATAGCCCAATAATCTGAGAACATTTTAAAGTTTGAATGGAGTTTCTAGGTGAAAGTATGACAAAGTAGTTAAGTTTCAAAAACAAGCAAGTTTTAGCAGAATTGTGGAAGTTTCCCATTCATTTCAATGGGACAAATTAAAGGAAAAAAGTGTAATATTTTAAAAAGTATAACAGTAATAAACACCAAAAGTCATAGCCGGCATTAGCAGAAAGAGCAGAACAGTTTAGAGTTTGAACGGAGAAAATCGGCTGAAAACTGAGGGAGTAGATAAGTGCCAAAAAGTGTACGGAAGCAACTAGGGGAATAATAATAAAGAAGAAAGAGAAACAGGAAAACAATAGTGTGGAAGCCCTTTAGGGCATCCACACAACTAGAAAAATTTGCATTTCCTGCGAAAATGCTGTGTGGATGCCTTAACGCTGAAGCTGTCAGCTGAAAAGCTGAAAAAGATGAAAAGTTGCAAAAAGTTGTATGGTGGTGAAAAAAAACATGTCGCCCTGAGCAGGATTCAAACCTGGCCCTCCTGGTCTCAAGGCAGCTACTCATCTCTCTGAGCTAAACTCATTCTCTCAAAAAAACAGGAGGAGAGACTGACAATTCTGCTAAAATGAGCAGAAGCTGCTGAGAATTGTACTGAGAAGAGGTGAAAAGGGTGAAAATTTTGCAGAAAACAGGTAAATCAGCAGAATTTCTGCAGAAAAGAGGTAAAGAAGCAATAAGTTGCGCTGAAAAGAGATGAATCAGCAGAATTTCTGCTCAAAGGTGGCTATTTAGAAGAGGTGGAGAGACGGACAATTCTGCTGAAATGAGCAGAAGCTGTTAAGAGGTGAAAAGGCTGAAAATTTTGCAGAAAAGAGGTGAATCAGCAGAATTTCTGCAGAAAAGAGGTAAAGAAGCAGAAACTTGCGCTGAAAATAGATGAATCAGCAGAGTTTCTGCTGAAAAGAGTTGTCTTTTTCTGAATACAGCCAAAACAGCTGGAATTTGTGCTCAAAAGGGTGGAAAAATGAAAATTTTGCTGA
Organism: Oreochromis aureus; assembly: GCF_013358895.1. Classification (NCBI taxonomy): domain Eukaryota; kingdom Metazoa; phylum Chordata; class Actinopteri; order Cichliformes; family Cichlidae; genus Oreochromis; species Oreochromis aureus. The sequence continues at coordinate 5,382,571 of NC_052962.1, read as the reverse complement.
AAAGGGGTGAAGAAGCTGAAGAAGCTAAAGTATACTAAATCAAAGTATTTGTGCGAAAACATAGTATTTCTGCCATATTTTGGTATTTGTGCCACAAAAGTTACTACATTACAACATGAATACGGATTAAAGATGAAAGAAACTGGTAACAAATTCCTCCACTACAAACCAGTCTGATACCACTTCTATGCAGTGTTCACGTTTACTAAGGCACTACCCAAAAGGCGCCACAAGAGGGCACTCCAACACAAGAGATGACCTATGTACACTGATGCACTTAGTAACAGTCAGCCTCCTACTTAGCCACTACGTAATACAGCAATATTACAGTGTACAAATTCACATAAATATGATTTGGCAGAAATACTAAACTTTGGCACAAATACTATAATTGAGTACAAGTACTCTAAGATAACAGAAATACTATGATTTATCAGAAATACAATGTTTTTGCAGAAACACTGTAATTTCACTCAAATACTATGAGATAGCAGTAATACTATGATTTGGCAGAAATGCTACGTTTTAGTACAAATACTATGACAAAGCAGAAATACTATGACTTAGAAGTAATACTATCACAAAAGGGATTCCTCAAAATACTATGAAATTGCAGTAATTCTATGATTTGGCAGAAATACGGTACTTCATACAAATACAATGCTTTGGTACAAATACTATATTTTGGTTTGAATACTATGATTTGCAACAAATACTATGATTTGGCACGAGTAGTATGATTTAGTACAAATACTACGAATTGGCAGAAATACTGTGACTTAGTAGTAATACTATAACATAACAGATATACTGTTATGTTGCAGACAGTCTGTGTTTGAACCTGGCCCTCCTGGGCTCAAGGCGGCTACTCATCTCACTGTGCCAAACTGACTCTCACAAGGAAGGAGATGGAGAGACTGACAATTATGGTGAAATGAGCAGAAGCTGCTGAGAATTGTGCTCATAAGAGGTAAAAGGGCTGAAAATTTTGCAGAAAAGAGGTAAATCAGCAGAATTTCTGCAGAAAAGAGGAAAGAAGCAGAACATTGCGCTGAAAAGAGGTGAATGAGCAGAATTTCTGCTGAAAAGAGGCAGAACAACCTGGTTCTGCTCAAATTCACCAATCAGAGGTACTGCTTCTGTCTGCTTCATCAGGCTGTGTACTTGTATGTATTTCTGCCATGTGGTGTTGACAAGAATCTGAGGTCCATATTAAAAAAGCTGCTAAAATCATAAAACTTTGCAGAATTGTAATAAATTAGCAATATAAATTACAGGTCTGTGATAGTGTATCAATTTGTAGTGAAAAAAAAAAAAACGTGGACCAAGGTGGGATTGAACCCACGACCTTTGAGCTGCAGACCCGTGTCATTACTGATTGCGCCACCTGGAAAGGGGCGGCGGTCTGAAAGACAGATACTTGGGCAGTCAGAAAATAGATTCGCGGTGAGAGAGGCGAAAACGCCGCTTTTTGGAGTTACAAAACGTCGTGTAACTCAAAAACTAGGAGGGCTAGCAGCATAATTCTTGTACTGGGTGAATCAGCGGACTTTGGTGTATTTTGACTGCGATTTTCATAGCTCGTTCTACCTCCGTCAGCGGAGATATGACGAGAGAAGAAAGCGGCTTCATTTCCAGAGTTTGAAGACTGAGAGAAGGACAGATTTCCACCCTCAAACAAACGTAATTCATTGCTCAACGGTAAGATAATTGTAAAACTGCTTGCACTGTGAGTGTCAGCAGTGTCTGAAGATATATTGGCACAAGCCTCATGTCCTAACTTTGCTTTGTTCAAGAGATATGGCGATTTTAAAATGCCTCCGTTACAGAATTTCAGCTCTGAATTTCAAAACCTCCCCATAGACTTTGAATGGGGAGTTGTCAGACCTTGTGTCACTCCGAGGCACATTGCGAAAAAACGGTAAATCTCACAATAAAGATAGTGACATTGTCTGAAAGCCAGCAAAAATACCTACGTTTTGATGTATAATTTGTGGGGTTGAGTGGAAATTGAGTGAGTAGCAAGAAGTTGTTTAGACATGAAGAGAAAATTCAGAACGGACCAGCACTCACTCTGACTTAATTGCATAGCAACCATAGCAACGCATGTATTTTCTGAAAAATCACAATTTTGCAACTGAAAACTTAAAGAGGTATAAAATTAAAATGGTAGAAGATCTGAAAAAGCTGAATCAGACAGGAATAGCCCAATAATCTGAGAACATTTTAAAGTTTGAATGGAGTTTCTAGGTGAAAGTATGACAAAGTAGTTAAGTTTCAAAAACAAGCAAGTTTTAGCAGAATTGTGGAAGTTTCCCATTCATTTCAATGGGACAAATTAAAGGAAAAAAGTGTAATATTTTAAAAAGTATAACAGTAATAAACACCAAAAGTCATAGCCGGCATTAGCAGAAAGAGCAGAACAGTTTAGAGTTTGAACGGAGAAAATCGGCTGAAAACTGAGGGAGTAGATAAGTGCCAAAAAGTGTACGGAAGCAACTAGGGGAATAATAATAAAGAAGAAAGAGAAACAGGAAAACAATAGTGTGGAAGCCCTTTAGGGCATCCACACAACTAGAAAAATTTGCATTTCCTGCGAAAATGCAGTGTGGATGCTTTAAAGCTGAAGCTTTCTGCTGAAACTAGCTGAAAAAGCTGAAAAGTTGCAGAAATTGTAAAAACTTTGCAGAAGCAAAGGAACTTTGCTAAAATGTAGTAACTTAGCAGAACTGCAATATCTTAGAGGAAACATAATACTTGGCAGAAATACAATAGCATAGCAGAACTTAGCAGAAATATTGTAACTTACCAGAAACACGATAACTTCTCAAAAATACAAGAATTTAGGAGAAATAGTATAAGATAACAGAAAGAATATATTTAGCCAAACATTCTTAAACATTACAGAAATACTATGATTTAGAAAAACAGTACAACATAGCAGAAATGCTGCGATTTATCAGAGACACTGTAATATACTATTAATATTGAAATTTAAAAAAGAAGTACTATGTTTTAGCACAAATACTGTAATTTGACAGAAATACTATCATTTGGTAGAAATACTATGTTTCAGCAGAAATACTGTGGTTTAGCACAAATATTATAACATAGCAGAAATACAATTATATAGCAGAAATGCTATATTTAGAAAGAAAAATATAATATAGTAGAAATACTATGATTTAGCAGAAATACTGTAATCAGCACATATACTGTAACATGACAGAAATTCCTCCACTTAGTAGTAATACTATAACATAAAACAAATGTTATGATTTGGCACAAAAACCATAATTTGGCAAAATACTATGATTTAGCAGAAATACTATGATTGAGCAGAAGTACTAAAATGTAGTAAAAGTACTTTGATTTAACAGAAATACAATTATGGAGGAGTAATACTTTAAAATGGGAGAAATATTGATACACACACACATACACAGAGCCTAAAGGGAACAGTATTTGTGCCATGGAGTGTTAACAAGAATCTGAGGTCCATATTAGAAAAGCTGCTAAAATCATAAAAGTTTGCAGAATTGTAATAAATGATGAATATGAGTTAGTGGTCTGTGATAGTGTAGTAAATTGTAGGTAAAAAAACATGTTGACCAAGGTGGAATTGAACCCACGACCTTTGGGTTGCAGACCTGTGTCATTACCAACTACGCCACTGGGAAAGAGAGCGAGTGTCTGGAAAACAGGGTGATGACCACTCAGAATCAGATTGCAGTGAGAGGCGAAAAACGCCGTTTTTTGGAGTTACAAAACGTCGTGTAACTCAAAAACTAGGTGGACTAGAATCATAATTCTTGTACTGGGTGAATCAGTGGACTTTGGTGTACTTTGACTGTGATTTGCATTGCTCTTTGTACATCTGTCGCTGAGATATGACGAGAGAAGAAAGGGCAGACCTCAGATATGATTGGCTGGCTGGGAAGCCGTGCAGGCCCTGATATGTAAATTTGTATGTATCAGTCCTCACAGAGGATTAGCTGCCTGGGGTATGATTAAGCATAAATACTACATTTAGTAGAAATACTATGTTTTAGCACAAATACTATAAAATGGCAGAAATACTATAATTAAGCAGAAATACTATATTAAGTACAAATCCTTTGAAAAGCAAAAAAACTGTATTATGATTTGGTAGAAAAACTATAATTAATCAAAAATACTATATTTGGCAGAAATACTATTTTTTTAGCAGAAATACTATATTTAGCACAAATCTTATCAAATAGCAGAAATAATATGATTTAGCAGAAATGCAGTATTAAGCACAAATCCCATAAAATAGCAGAAATAGTATGATTTAACAGAAATGCTGTATTTAGCACAAATACTGAAAAGCAGCACAAATGCTATGACTTAGCACAATAGTAATAACTTAAATAGAAAAATCGGAAAAGCAAAATGGACAGCTGAAAAAATCCTGAATATGCTAAGGGTCCCTCAAATGTACTTGTTAAATGAAAGAAAATCAGCAAAAAACAAGTATAACAGTGACACAATCACAAATATGTACACATATGGAAACACACATGTACAGAGAGACACACAGGATCAATTTCAGTCAACCAGTCTAAATATATTGAATTTAAATCATACAATAAGATGCTCCCATAAAAACTCTCTCTCGCCTCTCTCTCTCTCTCTCTCTCACACACACACACACACACACACACACACACACACACAGGGAGAGAAAATCAAGTTTCTAGGTCAGTCAAGCAGCCTGGGAGCTGCTAAATTTGAATCCACCAATCAGAGAGGCTGTGTACTTTTTCCCGCCAAAACAGGTGCAGCCGTTTTTACACACACGCAGCACAGAGACAGGATTTGTGCTGTCTATTTTTCATAGTCAGGATTCCCCTCAAACAAATGGCTATAATTTCCTAACCGTAGGGGCTAGAACGGTCATTCTTACACCGTTTTGTTCAGAAGAGATGGGGGAATCTTAAACTGTTGACAATTTATCACTAAAATGAGAATTATTGAAGATATTTGACTTGTAATGCACCATAACTGAGTAGAGGCGAAGCAAATCTGCCTTGACTTGCCCTCAAACAACGCTTTCTAACTCTAAATCTATTTGGAGTATCGATATCATTCTTTCACCGTAAGAGACAGCAGGCTTTGGTGAACAGTCATGGAAATTTTCAGGTCTCTGTGGAAATCTATCAAAAAGATATGACGAGAGAAAAAAGTGCCTCATTTCCAGAGTTTGAAATCTGAAGAAATCTGAGCGAGGGACAAATTTCCTACCCTCAAACAAACCCAATTCATGGCCAAATGGTAATAGATGAGAAAAAAATTCTTGAATTGTGAGCGTCAGGAGTGTCTGAAGATGTATTGGCACAAGCCTCATGTCTTAACTTCGCTTCGTTAAGGAGATATGACGATTCGAAAATGCCTCTCATTACAGAAATCCAGCGGTGATTTTAAACGAACTCTCCATTGACTTTCTATGGAGAGTTTTGAGACTTTGTGTTGGTCTGAGGAGATTTGCCAAAATTCTATAAATCCCACAACAATGATAGTGACATTTTCTGAAAGCCAGCAAAAATACCTACGTTTTGATGTATAATTTGTGTGGGTTGAGTGAAAATTGAGCGAGTAGCAAGAAGTTGTTCGGACATGAAGAGAAAATTGCCAAGGGTACAGTGGCTCACTTAGAACCAAGTGCATAGCAACCATAACAACGCATGTATTTTGTGAAAAATCACAATTTTGCAACTCAAAACTTAAAGAGGGATAAGTTGAAAATGGTAACAGATATGAAAAAGCTGAATCATTAATGAATAGCCCAATAATTTGTGAACATTTTAAAGTTTGAATGGTTGTTCTAGGCGAAAGTATGAGGAAGTAGTTAAGTTTCAAAAACAAGCAAGTTTTAGCAGAATTTTCTAAATTTCCCATTCATTTCAATGGGACAAATTAAAGGAAAAAAGCTTAATATTTTAAAAAGTATAATAGCAAAAAATACCAAAAGTCATTGCCGGAAAGAGCAAAAATAGCAGAATAGTTTAAAATTTGAACGGTGAAAATAGCACAAAAATTGTTGAAGTAGTTCTACGGCGAAAAACGTACGGAAGCAACTTGAAGAATAATAATAATAATAAAGAATAAAGAGAAACAGGAACTCAATAGTGTGGATGCTTAAAGCATCCACACAATAATAATAAAGTAGAATAATAAAGAATAAAGAGAAACAGGAACTCAATAGTGTGGATGCTTAAAGCATCCACACAATAATAATAAAGTAGAATAATAAAGAATAAAGAGAAACAGGAACTCAATAGTGTGGATGCCTAAAGCATCCACACAATAAAGAATAAAGAGAAACAGGAACTCAATAGTGTGGAAGCCCTTTTAGGGCATCCACACAATAATAAATCCGACGAATAGTAATATGTGTGCCTCTTGGCATAGGCACACATAATAAGAAGAAGAATAATAAATCCGACGAATAGTAATATGTGTGCCTCTTGGCATAGGCACACATAATAATAATAATAATAAGAATAATAAATCCGACGAATAGTAATATGTGTGCCTCTTGGCATAGGCACACATAATAATAAATCCGACGAATAGTAATATGTGTGCCTCTTGGCATAGGCACACATAATAATAAGAAGAATAATAAATCCGACGAATAGTAATATGTGTGCCTCTTGGCATAGGCACACATAATAATAATAATAATAATAAATCCGAGGAATAGTAATATGTGTGCCTCTTGGCATAGGCACACATAATAAATCCGAGGAATAGTAATATGTGTGCCTCTTGGCATAGGCACACATAATAAAGAATAAAGAGAAACAGGAAAACAATTGTGTGGAAGCCCTTTAGGGCATCCACACAATTAAGTTATAGACTATATTTATATGAAAAACGTGTATACTTACTGCATTTGAATCATTTTAACCATATGTAACCACCTGCATATGTGTTTGGGGGGAAAAAAAGGCTTTGATTTTGCCAACCCATTTGATTTCTTTGCCACCCTAAGAAAATTTCTCTAGATCCGCCCCTGATGCCATGCAGGTGCATCTGCCTTCCCTGCAGCAGCACCGCAGATCACGCACCACATATCCCATTGCCCGACAGAGCCCAGCCCGCCCCTCATTTGAATTTATTCCAAAGATTTTTGTACTTTTATTGTGCTTTTTTTTTTTTTTTCCTATTCTGACTTCTCTGTTATGGAAAAATATTGTTTGGCTTTTTTGATTACCCTGCAAATAGGACATACAAATTTTATTTGATTAATTTACTAATCTTACTGGCTAAATTTCGTATACATAAATCCACCTTTTCTAATGTAAAACTGTCTTTTCAATGATTTATAAATGAAACCAGACAATATTTTAAAAATATACAGCATTATCATAATATAAAAGCAATTAAAACTATAAACTTATGCTCCTTGTTTGGTATCTTCTTAGACTGTGTCTAATTGTTATTACACGAAACCCTCTGTGGCACTGTCTTTTGCTCATTTAATTCTGAAATGTTTGAACCGCTAATTAAGATCGAGAAACCTCCCCCCCCCCCACAAAAGTACGCATATTGAGAAACGGCTCCGGATTAAGAAGAATGCGAGTATGTACTTGCGTACTTGAGAAACGCCCAATGACATGCAGAAAGCTCCACCCACAGAAACTGGTAACTGCTGGCACCAGGACCAATGCTGTCAGAACAGTGTCAGGAACTGTTTCAGTTAAGATCTAACTTTCTAGACAGGGGCGGATCTAGAGAAATTTTCTTAGGGTGGCAAAGAAATCAAATGGGGTGGAAAAATCAAAGCCTTTTTTTTCCCCCAAACACATATGCAGGTGGTTACATATGGTTAAAATGATTCAAATGCAGTAAGTATACACGTTTTTCATATAAATATAGTCTATAACTTAATTATTGTCTGTAGCCCACATAATTACATACTTTAGTTACATAAAACATGTGAGTTTTGATGTTATGTACTGTATAGCCTGTATAATAAATAAATATGTAGCCCAATAAGTATAAAATCCAGAAAGCTACACAACATGGGGCGGTTCATTTACAAACACACGTCTAACTTAAGTTTCACACTTTTTTTTGTTAGAACACAATCACATTGCTACATGCTTAAATTACACAAAATGTCAGAAATCTGCACTGTCATGAACAAAAAATTTAACCTAATTTTTCATGATTTGTTGGATCGGCCATTTTTGACTTCTTTTGAGTTTACGTTTGTATTTCACCCTCAAATTGTTTCATTTTATTTTTTTCACCTTGCCTTGTTTGGTATCATTCTTTTCAGCTCAACTGAATTTAGTTGTTTTTTTCACTGACATACTGCATTAGTACTACTATTACTATTAATAGTACTATTACTGATCTGAAATCACACAAAGAACTTTAAACCCTAGTAGTATTTTTTACTGCAAAAAAAAAAAACACAGACATGTTGAGTAAATTTTTATAACTTGAAATGCAAATATAAATTGTACATTTTGTAAACATATACAACTATTTATCTAAAAATGCAGCCAATACACCTGCCGTTTTTTCATTTTGTACAACCATTTAAAAATATTACTAAAACTAAAATGAGAGAACAATCAGGTGTTGCAATAAGATGCCCCACAAAAGATGTGTGCCAGTAAAAAAAAAAAGTTTGTCCACCAAAAGACAGAGGAGAACAGCACAGGGATAAGCCTGCAGGCCTGACAACAGGAGGTGTATCACTCCGCTGGTTTTCTACTTAGTGACAGTGTTTACGTTGCAAATGTGCCTTAGTGACATTCATTAGTGCCCTCACTGACACACAAAACAAAACGACTACACAACAGAACAGCTACACAAGACAACACAATACACTAAGTATACACTCCACACTAAACGTCACAAATCTCCCACATCTAAAAACTCTCTCTCTCTCTCTCACTCGCTCTGTCTCGCTGCCGTCACTCCCAAAACTTTTCCCTCTTCCTAAACAACAAAATCCCACATGTTGACTTTTTAAAAAATTGGTCGACATGGTGCATTTTTCCACCGATAGGAAAGAGGTGGCTTTTTTTCCTTTCTTTACTGTTTTCGCGCTTTCCTTAGAAAACGCTTAAAACACACACACAAAAACGTGACGACAGTATTTAGTAAAAAGCGTGGCTTATATATATTATCATAACTCTGGATTTACTAGCCTGTAATTAAAATTTAAAAACTTTGAAGTCCGAACTTTTAATGTGGGCTGAAATAGAGACTCAGCGTGGCTGCAGCTTTTTTGCTATGTCAGCTTAAATCAATCATGTGATTTGGAGGTGCAGCGTGTCCGTGGACCACAGAGGGTTAATAACACTCACCTTCCTTCCATTTCCAGAGTGTAACATCCAACCACCTGTGTAAAATCCGAAATTCCCATGGTGTTGTTCAAAATGTGCTCTGGCACAATCATAAGCATGGCTTGCTACTGAAAACAAGAAAAAAGCCGGTCCCTGCTATGGGCTGAACCATTTGTTAATGGTGCAGGGGGGGAACACTATCCAATATATTCAGTTTTAGCATTTATATTCACTGTTGACTGTAACTACGCTCAAACTGTTAATGCTATCTTATTTTAATAAACAACACTGTCATATGCAAAACTGGGGTGGCACTTGGGGTGGCAAGGGATGATTTTAGGGTGGCACTTGCTACCCTATGCCACCCTTCTAGATCCGTCCCTGTTTCCTCCGCTCTCCTCCTCGTACGCTGTGTACGTAAGTAGGAGCTAAGAGGAAGTGACGTAAAATAAGAGAACGGAGAAGCTGAAATTAGCACGATGCTAACGTTAGCTTAGCAGCGCCGGTACCTCTTTCACTGTTTCTAGCAACAGAAAGTAAACTAACCTCCTCTTCTCGCCTCCATTTCCGCTTTTAATTCCACATCCGGCGGTTAACTATGTCAGTCCCCCTCAAATCTGTCCACAGAACCGGACTCTGGAGGACTTTCTGGCTCTGCGGTTCAATCTGCTAACGGAGGGTGGGTCAAGTCCTCTGAAGTGTCAGTTACTACTTCCGGGACACTTTTCAAAATAAAACTACAATGATGCAAAATAAAAGTGTATTTCCGGCGAGATTCATTGAAAATAAATTATTTTATTGTTTGTAGTTACAACAACTGGTACATCATACTGCAAAAATTGGTCAAATGCAGTAACACACCATCAGCATCTGAACCAATGGTGTGACGACAACAACCTGCATCTGAACACAGCCAAGACCAAGGAGTTGGTAATCGACTTCAGAAGAACAAAGCGATCTGAGCACTCTACCCTCTACATTGATGGGGAGGAGGTAGAAAGGGTAGAAAGCTTGAAGTTCCTCGGAGTCCACATCTCGGCCGACCTTACCTGGTCCACAAATATCTCCCACCAGGTAGGGAAAGCACAACAAAGGCTGTACTTCCTCAGGAAACTACGTCAGGCCCAATTACCCCAAAGACTGCTAGTAAACTTCTACCGCTCCACCATCGAGAGACTTACTGCTGCACACTCTGGTTCAACTGCTGCACCGCGGAGGACAAGAGGAACCTGCAGCAGGTGGTGAGGGCAGCAGAGCAGGCAATCGGCACTTCACTAACCCCCCTCAGAGACATCTATACTGGCAGACTTCAGCAGAAAGCCAGCATCATCATCAAAGACCCCTCGCACCCTGGATACTCACTTTTTTCCCCCCTTCCCTCTGGTAAACGTTACAGGTCCATCAGGTCAAAGACAAACAGACTCAACAGAAGTTTTTACCCACAGGCTGTCAAACATGCCCTACCTCCACCCTGATTGGAGGATAACTGCACTGCACACTCATGGACATTACACCTTATTTATAAATCGTATTTCTGTTTATACTTCAATGCAACCAACACCCCTACCTCTTTAAACTGTATTTATTACAACCTTATTTAGTATAGTTCCAACAGCACCCCGCCCCCCAATGTGCAATATCATCCCCCCCACACACTCAATGTGCGATATCACTGATCACACTGCACCTCTCAATGCACCTGCTAGTTAGATGGCATGTATGTGTATGTGTATGTATATAGATGTAAGCATGTATGTGGAAATATGTGTGTGTATGTATGTACAGATGCATATATGTATATATACATATATATATATATGTATGTGCATGTATGTTTGCAGGTGTATGTATAACTTGTACATATCTTTCTTGTGTAAATGTAAATTTGTCTGGTATTGTGTAAATACTTACGCTATTGTGTACTTCACACACGGAGAAATGCAAAACTGCCTTTCATTGTTCTTGTAACAGTGACAATAAAAAGCTATTCTATTCTATTCTATCACTGATACCAAGTACAATACTAATACTTTTTGCTTATGAAAGTAAAGGGGTTATTATATTCAGATATTTTCATACTTACATGTTTGATGTTTTTTTTCTTGGTTACATAAAATATCATCTTTTGTTCCTTGCTTGCTTTTGTTAGGTTTATTTTATATTTCCATTCTATTTCTCTACTTTGGTTCCTGTGTTTCTTTAACTCCATGTTTCCTTACAGACTGTCATGTCTCTATATTTTGTCTTCTGTCTATGTCAAGTTTGTGTATCTTAGTCCTGGTTTCCATGTTTGTTACTTTGTGTGTTATGTATGTAAGTTTTGCGTTCCCTTACTTGTTACTCTTGATTTGTCCGTGCTTTGTTCCCAGCTGTCTCCAACCCCTAATTACCCTCCTGTGTATTTATTGGGTGTGTTCCAAAAGTACCTCATATCTTCTGTTCTCTAGCATATCGAGACTATCTCTCCACACCGTTACATATTCCATATGTACAGGGTACGACCCCCCTTGGTCGTGGTGTGTGGATACTTCTTTAAGACACTCTGACTTGCCTGGCCACGCCCCACAGCTCACGTATAAAACAGCTGTGCAGAGGTGACACCGGTGAACGTTTGATCTCTACTTGTGTTGTGTGTGTGTGAGTGCTTTACATTGAGAGTGCTGTATGTATGTGCGTCCATCAGGACCCTGTTCGGCTGCCTCTCCCCTGGTATTCCCCGGTATTCCCCTGGTATTCCCCTGATATCCCTTAGCTTGGTTTCCCATAGCTGGCCCTTAGCTTTCCCGCCGGCTTATCGCCTCGAAAAATAGGCTTATGCGCCGGTCAGACTGGCTAGTGAGTAGCTCAGCTGCGGTGAGCAAACACAGCAGGGACACGGCTTCAGCATTCAAGCATACCGAGTCGCCTGGGCACTGTGCAGCTCGGCTGCGATGTATGTAAACACAGACGGGATATGGCTTCAGCATTCCAAGCGTTCGCTGTTGGCCTGCTTAACACTGTGGGGAATAAAATGAACTAGGGAGACCGTGCTTGGTTTTCTGAAAGCATTTAAATGGCCGGCCCCTCTCCCATCTCCTGCCTCCAAAAAAGAGCAGGCTACTATTGGGAACATGGCTGCCACTGCTATGGACACCAGACAGGCAGGCCATGGGCTGGGTCCCCTCCCACACCTGTTGCTGATTCACTGCTGGCCCCTCCCACAGCGTCCCCCCCATGGCTCCGCCTCTGTGAGGCCTGGGCCGGTGGAGGTTGACTATGAGGTGGCGGATGTTGAAGAAGCTTCCATCCTCTCCTCCTGTGTTGTCCACCTGTCCCTGGGCTGCCCCCTGCTGGTCCCTAGGCACAGTGTTGGGCAAGATGGGTCCGTTCAGCTCTTGATTGGAGCATGCCGGGTGTGGGAACTAGCCCTTCCTGAGGTCCCTTCTAGTAGAGGGGACCTCAAGGTTGATGCTATGACGCAGCCACAGCGCCTCCTATCTCAGGTGCCGCTGCTGCCTGATTGGTCTGGTTGCAGGCAGCTGAGTGCCCTGCCTCCCAGCATTTATGGTCCCCTGCCCGCAGTTGGTTGCTGCCATGCATGGCGGGAGTAGTTGCCTTTGGCCCCGTCGCCGATAGCCCTGTTCCCTCTGGATGCCTCCCTGGGCAGGGTGGCATGCCCTAACAGGGGTGTGAGGGTGACTGCTGTCCTGCTGGCGGCCATTTTGTCGCTCCCTCTATAGGGATGGAGCTTGACACAACAGCTGCAGGCGGGCTGGGGACATGATGAGCCCTCCCCCATCCTCTGCCTCTCAGGCTAAAATGGGGATGATGGCTGCAGCGTTCCCTCCCGTAGCCCCGCCTCTGTGAGGCCTGGGCCGGTGGAGGTTGATTATCATGAGGTGGATGTTGAAGAAGCTTCCATCCCCTTTGGCTGCCACTGGAGTGGGGCCCGGACGGGTGAACCCATGTCAGGTTCGCCTGATTCCAGGCCCCTTCCACAGCGTTCCCTCCTATGGCCCCGCCTCTGTGAGGCCTGGGCTGGTGGAGGTTGATTGTCAAGAGGTTGATGTTTTTGATGCTTGGCTCCGGTCAGATGACCAGGGTTGCCTGATGGAACTGCCTGTCTACCCTGCAGCCACCTCGCTGTGCTGAGGGGCATATGCAGGCGTGTGGACACAGCCGTGTTCAGGTGAGGCGGGGAGGACTCGGAGGCTAGGCTCAACTGTCCTCCAGCCACCCTCTTCCCTCCTGACATCTATTGAGTTGGGCCTAGTGGCTGCACTGCTGCAGGCTGTGTTCCCCTGGCATATTGCCCACTCTTCACCGCTCAGCGGTCGCTTGGCCCTGGGGCGACCTGCGGGTCGCGTCCCTGGCTTGGCCCTCCGCTTCAGCAGCTGCCAGCTGTGTTCCCCTGGCGTATTGCCCGCGGTTCGCTGGCTTACACGCCCGTCGGACCTCGCTGTGTCTGATGCCTCAGCCACCAAGTGTGTGTTCTCCAGCCTCTTTAGCCAATCCCTGTCGGGCATATGAGCTGCTGCGGCTGCAGGCTGTGTTCCCCGGCGTCTTGCTGTGCTTCGCCGGCTTGCGCGGCAGCGGGTCCTCGCTGTGTCTGATGCCTCAGCCAGCGAGTGAGTGTTCCCCAGCCTGCAGGGCTGGCTCCCTGCCTGGCGTTGCCCGCCTCTTGGAATGTTGCGCGGCCAGTGGGGTCCCCAGTAAGCGGCTCGGTAAGCTACGCTTCCTCTCCTCACTGGGATTCCACACTGGGATTCCAGGTTCGGGCCCTGGGCTCCCCAGGCTCCAGCTGGGGATCCTTGGTGAGCGTGCACACGGGCTCGTCCTAGCCGACCGCCCGTGCTTTCTGGTGTGTTTACCGCGTGCCGCAGATTTACACAGACCTCGCTGTGTCTGACACTTCGGCCAGTGAGTGAGAGCTCCCCAGCCTGCTATGCTGGCTCCCTGTCTGGTGCTTTGCCTTTGTGTCACGAGCTTACACGGTCAGCACGGGAACGCACAGTGAGCAGGGACTTTGTGTCTGACCTCAAGTGTCTCGTTTGCGAGTTCACTCTTGAGGCTCCTCTGTCTGCGGACAAGCACGTGGTAACGGTGCTGGGGGTGGACCTTCGGGTCATTGCCTTGCTCAGCCCTCCGCTCCAGCAGGATAGTCTGCCAGCCACCCTCCCAGTCTGTCGACAGCACGGGGCGGCTTCGGCTTTGAGGATGGACAGGGCACATCCCTAGCTTGACCTGCGTTTGCTGGCTGTGTTCCCCTGGCGTGTTGCCCGCTTCGCCGGCTTACACGCCAGTCGGACCTCACTGTGGCGAGTGAGAGTTCTCCAGCCTGTAGTGCCGACTCTCTTTCTGGCATTGCCTGCATGTCGTAGGCCTATGCGACCAGTGGGATGCTGCTAGGCAGCTCGGTGTGCTGTGCTCCCTGGCGGTCTGCCTGACCAGGGTGGTGTGTCTATTGGTGCGTTGTCATTGACTCCCAGCACCTTCACTCTCGGCAGTTCAGTTGCACTGTCTCCTCGCGGGGTGCATACATACATACATATGGAATATGTAACGATATGGAGAGATAGTCTCGATATGCTAGAGAACGTACGGTTATGGTGTAACCTTGGTTGTCGCAGTCCAACCCTGGGCAAGGCATGCAGTGAATTAATCTGAGATGGTAAAATAAAAAATAAATTCAGGAGCTGTCTGCTCACTGCAGCATCAGCACCGCGGAAGTACACAGATACATCTGTAGACTCAAGACAGAATTCACAATGCATTTTCGGGACTTTCAGGTGTATGGACCAATGTTTTCTTTTCTGATCAAACAGGAAAGCTTCAATGAGCAGCTGGATTTGTTTACAATTACAGGGTAATTCTGAATAGTCATTCATCTCTAAAATTCTTTAGAAAGCTTTTTCACTTGATCCAGAGTGCACCAGATGTAGTGATATATTCGTTCACAGCTTATTTGTGAAAACATGAAGCTGACTTGGCAAATGAAATGATCAAAAATGCAGCTGTCCATCAGATGGCACTCTGTTGCAGAATCAGAATACGTTAATAATCCCTAAGGAAATTACATAAATTATGTTTATCTCAGATTATAATTACTGATCAGTTCCTGATTAATTTATATTCAAACAGCCGTTAGTGTTTGAATAAGAATAAAATGTGTATGTTTTTCTGTCATATACTCAAGTACTTAGGGTGTGATTTGTAAAAACAGGGAGCACTGGGATTGGTTTAGTGGACTTTCAGTGGGAGTAGTGTTTCATCGCTCTAGGTGTGTCAGGGTTCCTGGGTCGTTGACCCAGTGCTTTCAGTTTTGTTCATGTTCAGTTTATTTTGCCACTTCCATGTTCTCACTTCCTGCTTTTCCTGTGTCAGCTCGTCTCGTGTCATTAGCCAGATTATGTTCAGCTGTGTACTCACCGGTTTCTAATCACTCATCATTCAGCCTGTGTATTTATGTTCCTCAGTTCAACCAGTCCAGTGTCGTGTCATTGATGTTCCTGTGATGTTATGTTGTTGTTTACGCCTGCGTTCAGTCAGCCAGCCATTCAGCCTTTCAGCCAGCCATTCAGCCTTTCAGTCAGCCCTTCAGTCATTCAGTCAGTCGTCCAGCCAGCCAGCCAGCCAGCCGTTTCCTACCTCTGTTCTGTTTGTTCACTCCATCGGCAATAAATACCAACCTTCACCTACCTACCTGTGAGTCCAGCATTTGGGTCCTCCTTCCCTCATCCACAACACAGATCCTGACAGAATGACACGACCCGCTTTTGACCCAGCGGACTCGGACCTTTTTGAGTGGCAGGAGGCAGCGCTCTCCATCTGGACGGAGAAGCTCAAGGGGAAACAGCGGCTCTTGAGCAAGAGCACCTCTTCGAGGAACTCGCCTGGCTCTGGGCGGGCCTCGGAGACGCCCGCGTTCCCCACCTGCTGCCTCACCTACACCGGAGCATTCGCCGCGGAGAGCGGGCGTTTCACGCCCGGCGCTGCGGCCGTTCCCTCTCTCGGTCGGTCCGCCTCGCTCACACGCCATCCGCCTCATTCACCGGAGCTTCCACTTCGCCACGGCACAGCTGCTACGCCTCCCACCTCGGCTCAACAGAGGCTACCGTGCCAGAGGCTCATCTGTTTACCCCGCCTGCTTCCTCTTCCCAGAGAAAGCGGCGTTCACGCCCGCCATAAACGGACTATTCCCAGCAGCTCCCGGCGGTGAGTCCCAGTGACTGTTTGCCTCTTTCCTCATTTGATTCGGTCACATAACATGCATAATGGACTCTTCTCCGATCCATGGGGACTTCCTCGTGAGCGATGATGTGGACTGGGAAGACTTTTTCTGCTCTGCTTCCCAAAGACAGCTCAGTTAAAGACTGTAAATAGCGATGGCAGGAAGACCAGACCGAAACCCGTTAGACCTGTCAGTGTCACTCACCCAGTTGTTATTTCCACTCCTATCAGCCAGCCTACACCCACACCTGTGCCAGCTCCCAGGAGGAGGGCAGCTGCGACCCAGTCTACCTCCGCACCCGCTCCTGTTTCTCGGGTGGGGGTGACTGGTGTCCAGCCACCTCCCGTGCCTGTCCCAGCGCCTAGGCTGAAGGCAGCTAGAACCCAGCCTGACCTCCCTAGAGTCTCGGAAGAGCTAGCCTCTCCGTCTGCTACTTCACCTCCTCATCCACCTCCTGATCCAGCCTTTCACGCCCTCGCATTATCACTGGTTAAGCTAGCTGAGGTTTCTCCTGCTCAGGCACCAGCGTTACTAGCCCAGGCTATAGCTTTATCTCCCTCACTAGCACAGTCTATAGCTCAGCCACCAGCCACACCAACCACAGCTCCGTCGTCAGCCTCACCCACCTCTATTCATCCCTTAGCATCCCCACTCCAGTCAGTTCACTCACCGGCTGTTCAGCTTCCAGCCCAGTCAGTCCACTCACCTGCTGTTCAGCTTCTAGCCCAGTCAGTCCGCTCACCTGCTGTTCAGCCTCCAGCCCTGCCAGTTCACTCTCCTGCTGTTCATCTCCCGGTCCAGCCAGTTCACTCCCCTGTAGTTCAGTCACCTGCTCTCGTCCAGTCACCTGTAGCCCAGTCACCTGCTCTCGTCCAGTCACCTGTAGCCCAGTCACCTGCTCTCGTCCAGTCTCCTGTAGCTCAGTCACCTGCTCTCGTCCAGTCACCTGTAGCTCAGTCTGTAGTCCAGTCCTCTCCAGTCCAGTCTGTAGTCCAGTCCTCTCCAGCCCAGTCTGTCCTCCAGTCCTCTCCTGTAGTTCAGTCTCCTTCTGTCCTCCAGTCCTCTCCTGTAGTTCAGTCTCCTTCTGTCCTCCAGTCCTCTCCTGTAGTTCAGTCTCCTTCTGTCCTCCAGTCCTCTCCTGTAGTTCAGTCTCCTCCTGTCCTCCAGTCCCCCGTTCTCCAGTCGCCTCCTGTCCAGTCAGTCCAGTCGCCCCCCGTAGCTCAGTGCCCTGCTCCCCGGTTGCCTGCTGTCACCCAGTCACCTGTCCTCCAGCCTGTCCAGTCAGCTCAGTCTGTCGTCCAGCATCCTGTTATTCAGTCATCCGTTCTCTCACCGTCTGTAGTCCACTCTCCTGTTCAGTCCCCAGACCAGCAGCCACAGCATCCAGAGCCAGCTGTGAGCTCTCCCGCACCTCAGCCAGGGGTTTCCGCACCCGCTGGCCCGGCCGCACCTCAGCCAGGGGTTTCGCGCACCCGCTGGCCCGGCCGCACCTCAGCCAGGGGTTTCCGCACCCGCTGGCCCGGCCGCACCTCAGCCAGGGGTTTCGCACCCGCTGGCCCGGCCGCACCTCAGCCAGGGGTTTCCGCACCCGCTGGCCCGGCCGCACCTCAGCCAGGGGTTTCCGCACCCGCTGGCCCGGCCGCACCTCAGCCAGGGGTTTCCGCACCCGCTGGCCCGGCCGCACCTCAGCCAGGGGTTTCCGCACCCGCTGGCCCGGCCGCACCTCAGCCAGGGGTTTCCGCACCCGCTGGCCCGGCCGCACCTCAGCCAGGGGTTTCCGCACCCGCTGGCCCGGCCGCACCTCAGCCAGGGGTTTCCGCACCCGCTGGCCCGGCCGCACCTCAGCCAGGGGTTTCGCGCACCCGCTGGCCCGGCCGCACCTCAGCCAGGGGCTTCCGCGCCTCCTGGCCCTGCCTGTCTCCAGCCAGGGGCTTCGCGCCTCCTGGCCCTGCCTGTCTCCAGCCAGAGGCTTCCGCGCCTCCTGGCCCTGCCTGTCTCCAGCCAGAGGCTTCGCGCCTCCTGGCCCTGCCTGTCTCCAGCCAGAGGCTTCGCGCCTCCTGGCCCTGCCTGTCTCCAGCCAGAGGCTTCCGCGCCTCCTGGCCCTGCCTGTCTCCAGCCAGAGGCTTCCGCGCCTCCTGGCCCTGCCTGTCTCCAGCCAGAGGCTTCGCGCCTCCTGGCCCTGCCTGTCTCCAGCCAGAGGCTTCGCGCCTCCTGGCCCTGCCTGTCTCCAGCCAGAGGCTTCGCGCCTCCTGGCCCTGCCTGTCTCCAGCCAGAGGCTTCGCGCCTCCTGGCCCTGCCTGTCTCCAGCCAGAGGCTTCCGCGCCTCCTGGCCCTGCCTGTCTCCAGCCAGAGGCCTCCGCGCCGCCTGGCCCAGCCTGTCTCCAGCCAGAGGCCTCCGCGCCGCCTGGCCCAGCCTGTCTCCAGCCAGAGGCCTCCCGCGCCGCCTGGCCCAGCCTGTCTCCAGCCAGAGGCCTCGCGCCGCCTGGCCCGGCCTCGGCCTCAGCTTCACCCTCGCCTGGCCCGGCCTCGGCCTCAGCTTCACCCTCGCCTGGCCCGGCCTCGGCCTCAGCTTCACCCTCGCCTGGCCCGGCCTCGGCCTCAGCTTCACCCTCGCCTGGCCCGGCCTCGGCCTCAGCTTCACCCTCGCCTGGCCCGGCCTCGGCCTCAGCTTCATCTGCTCCATCACTGCCGGCTCCCATGCAGTCGCCTGGCACAGCCTTGGCCTCGGCTTCCGCTCCGCCTGGTCCAGACTCAGCCGCCTGGTCCTGTGGCTGCTGCGCGCCGCCGCCCGAGCCTGCACCTCGGAATCACTGGCCACTTTCCAGGCCAACAGCTGGACGTCATCGCCAGCGTGGTCGACCACCGGACCTCCTCAGTGGCCACCGCCGCCTTCCTCGCGGCCGCCCACCGGATCACCTCCTCAGTGGCCGTCGCCGCCTTCCTCGCGGCCGCCCACCGGATCACCTCCTCAGTGGCCGTCGCCGCCGCCTTCCTCGCGCCGCCCACCGGATCACCTTCTCAGTGGCCGCCGCCGCCTTCCTCGCGCCGCCCGCCGGACCGACTTCAGCGTCGCCGCCTTCCTCGCGGCCGCCCGCCGGACCGACTTCAGCGTCGCCGCCTTCCTCGCGGCCGCCCACCTGAACTGTCCGGGCTCAGCCACTGGCCGCGTGGCCGCCCACCTGAACTGTCCGGGCTCAGCCACTGGCCGCGTGGCCGCCCACCTGACCTGTTTTTGTTGTGGACTCCGTCCCTCCGCCCTGGGCCCCTCCGCCCGCCCTGTTCTGGTTTTCTTTCTTTTGGCCGTCGGGTGCCGGCCTTTGAAGGGGGTACTGTCAGGGTTCCTGGGTCGTTGACCCAGTGCTTTCAGTTTTGTTCATGTTCAGTTTATTTTGCCACTTCCATGTTCTCACTTCCTGCTTTTCCTGTGTCAGCTCGTCTCGTGTCATTAGCCAGATTATGTTCAGCTGTGTACTCACCGGTTTCTAATCACTCATCATTCAGCCTGTGTATTTATGTTCCTCAGTTCAACCAGTCCAGTGTCGTGTCATTGATGTTCCTGTGATGTTATGTTGTTGTTTACGCCTGCGTTCAGTCAGCCAGCCATTCAGCCTTTCAGCCAGCCATTCAGCCTTTCAGTCAGCCCTTCAGTCATTCAGTCAGTCGTCCAGCCAGCCAGCCAGCCAGCCGTTTCCTACCTCTGTTCTGTTTGTTCACTCCATCGGCAATAAATACCAACCTTCACCTACCTACCTGTGAGTCCAGCATTTGGGTCCTCCTTCCCTCATCCACAACACAGATCCTGACAAGGTGATGTCTTCAGTCTCTAAACCACAGTGCTCCCTTGTACTCTGTACCTGTCACAGCATATTGCTGTTGATAAACCTAGCACAAAAAGTAAGGACATTTGTCTTTGGCTGATTACTTCTTCGTTGTAACAATGCTTCTTGGCAACACATTTTATATTTTTGGAACACGACAATAAACGAGAGTGAATCAGCTATTTAACACTGGCAAAGAAGTTTTTCATGGGCTCAGCCCACATACTCAACTCTGCTACGCAACCCACAAATGCATTTTCCTTAAAAAAGTGGCACCATTTAAGGGGAAATAAACAGGCTTTCCAACAGTATAGGATTTATTGCGTTTCACAGAAGCATTGTTACAATAAAGTAATAAACAAACAAACACAAATTACATTGCTTTTGGTGCTAACTTTAAAATAATTAAGAACAAATACAGAATAATTAGGATTATTATAACTTTAATCATAACCACAGCTTTGGCATGAACACTGTAACATTTTTTCTTTAAATAATATGCACAGTACTCTTCTTTTCACATTTTCCTCTTTAGGCACATAAAACCCAGTCAATCATAATGCCAGCGTTGGCATACAGAAAAAATTTATGCCAACATTTGAACACAAAAAGAACATAACTTTATTCACTATTAGTCACTTATAGTTATTTATTCACCTTTCAGTCACTTTAATCTTAAAACTGTGTAATTTTAAAACTGTATATACTGTATATTCTGTGTATTTATTATTTCACTCCAATTGCCTGTTCTTATTGTCCTTATCTTCAACGTATGCTGCTCGGTTGTTTGTTAATTGCCCCTTGGAGATAATTAAAGTCTTCTGATTCTGATTCTGATAACACAATTTGGAAAGTACGGGCAGGGCGGCGCCCATCGGCAGCAGACTTTCCAGGTTGGCAGTTAGTTCATTATGCTGCCGGGTCGTTATCGCATATTTATTAACTTGTGAATAATGACTGACTGTCAGATTAGGGTTGACCTGTCTAAACAGGTGTACCATCACGGAATGCCAGTGAACAGTGCATGGAATTTCCTTAGACTCTTTTCACAGCAAGTTCCTGAATGATGCCTCTTTTTAAAATTTAATTACCGTAGAAACAGCAGCACCTTTAGCTTAATAGATATCACTTAGCTTAAATATCATACGTTAATGTCTTAGATAATGTAATATACACTTTGACATAACTTGTGTTACATAGCACAACAGTCTTTTCGATTCGACTACACTGTATTATCGTTTATAATTGTGTCTGTTAGAATTCACAGACGGCTTGTATTTGATGAATTCTGTACTTTCTACTTTAAATTTAAAGGGGTGTATTTTTAATTTTTTAATGCGCTCTTACTGAAGCCTAGAGCTGCCACCCAGGCAAAAGAAAAATAGAGCTATATCACGTTATAACCTGAAAGGTTTTTTGTTCTAACAATAAACTTTTCATGTTTGTTCAATATACTATCATGTTAGTACAATATACTTTTCACGTTTGAACAACATAATGTCACTTTATTAAAATATACATAATAATTATCACGTTTTAACAAAAACATTTTAGGTTCTTACAATATCAATATTATATTGTACTAACGTTTTCTTTTGTCTGAGTGGCAGCTCTACGCTGTACCATTATTCTTTCACATTATTAAATATGTTTGTTTTCGATCCATCAGTTCACTGGCTGACTGACTGATGACGCTGTTTGTAGCTTCCTCTGCAGTTCTATCTTTAGCTCCTCCCCCCCCGCCCAGCTGATCTTTGTTGTAGTACGTCACGTCGTGGCCCCCGCCCTCCCCGTCATGTGAAGATTTATTTATTTTCTCCTCCTTGCCCCTGCGCCTGTTATCGCCGAGAAGCACCGTACAACCACAGCGGGACACCGCGACCACAGCAGGCCAAGCATTAGGGCCGCAGGGCCGGGAGGAGCGGGACGGAGCCGCCGCTGACCCCGGAGGCGACATGACTGCGGAGTAGCGAGCAAAAGGACGCCGCTGCGCCTGCTGGTGAGCCGGAGGAGGAGGAGGAG
Source organism: Oreochromis aureus (assembly GCF_013358895.1). Taxonomy (NCBI): domain Eukaryota; kingdom Metazoa; phylum Chordata; class Actinopteri; order Cichliformes; family Cichlidae; genus Oreochromis; species Oreochromis aureus. The sequence continues at coordinate 5,360,186 of NC_052962.1, read as the reverse complement.
GAGGATGGTGGTGAATGGTGGATGGTCTGATGGAGGTGCAGCTGCAGGTGGAGCGGCACCTCGAGCCTTCGCCGCGGCAGCAGAGCCGCTGAACGTACCTGGATCTGGACAAAATAATGTGAACACTCTGCAGCTCCCTGGCCTTCGTCGTTAACTTCATCATTTATGTTTATGATGACGGGATCCAGTCACGTGGCTCTGGCCTGACCGACGCGTCCTTCTCTTCCAGCGGCCCACAGGCACAATGTCCGGGCCGGCTGCACCGGCACTGGCCACGGAGCCTGGGTTTGGGCCGGAGCTGCCGGACCTGAGCCACCTGACGGAGGAGGAGCGCAGCATCATCCTGTCGGTGATGGAGAGGCAGAAGGAGGAGGAGAAGAAGGAACAGAGCATGCTCAAGTAAGATTATTGATTATGGAGTCAGCTGGTGTTCAGAGAAAATAAAAGCATCAGTGAGCATTTTAATTAAAAAACCTCAGCAGCTGCAGCAGGAAGGTTTAACAGGAAGTTTACCTCTCCAGATCGTCAGTGGCAGAAGCAGACTGCAGGTGTTCAGGCAGCAACAGATGAAGAAAAGTAAAGATAAAATAAAGTAAAGATTTAAAAGCTGCTCATAAATTTGGAGTTTACTGAAAAACAAAACTGATTAAACTGATCAGAAATTGTTATACCCACATAGCACACTGGTTTGGCCTGGATCTGGTGTCAAGCCGGCACTGCTGGCTGACGTCTGGCATGCTAAGTGGTATGTCATCCAGATACGGGCCAGGCCTGGCATAGATGTCACTGTTTATGTGATGGCATGCCATATCTGGCTCGATTGTGGTTTGGTTTATGTGGCCCAGGCTCATAGAAAATGAGTCTGACCCAGATCTATCATCAAGCTGGTACTTCTGACTGACTGGTGTCATGGCAGGGTGTATTTCAACCAGATGTGGGCCAGGTCTGGCAATGATGGCACTATGTATGTTCCTAATTTCCTATTTTAGTTTGAAGACCCAAATCCCATGTTGCAATACTATACTGCTATGGTAGCCAACATTTCAAATGCAGGTTTGACAGGTTTGTGAGTGTACACTTTATCCAAAACCTAGTGAAGGTTTACTCATGTTTACCACTGGGTGGCTGTAGCTCAGGAGGTAGAGCAGGTCACCTACTGATCGGAAGGTTAGTGGTTCAATCCCTAGCTCCTCCAATCTGCATGTCAAGAGTGTGAATGTGTAATAATGGAGTTAAGAAGTACTCAGTTGAGAGAAAGGGTGTGATTGAGTGAATGTAGCATGTTGTGTTCAGTGCTTTCCGTAATCCGGGAGAGTAGAAAAGCACTTTATAAGAATCGTTCTTCATGTTACTTTGCACTATTATGTTCTGGCACGTTGTTATTACATGGCTTGATTAAGGTACACATTAGGCTGACATCTAGTGCCAGAGCTGAAACTGTTCTGGGTCAGTACAGGACCACCAGTGTGTCTGCAACTGGTTGTGCTGGCCCATGTGTGGGCCACTACTGGCAATACTGATCTGGGCCACCAAAGGGCCATCATTCTTTGCTGTATGTGGGCCATGTGTAAGCACATTGTGCGGGCCAGATTCGGGCCATACCAATTTTGCTGTGTGGGTATTAGAATAACTGCTTAATGCAATCATTAATCTAATTCACTCCCCTATAAAGGTTTGCTGTATATCAGGTTAGGTTGATTGATGAACTGTTTCACTGATCACTTTTAATTGGGTTGATATTAAGCTCACAGACAAGAAGCTGTTTCTGAGTTTCATTTGAGGGACCTGTAGTGATTGGCAGAGAGCAACAGATCCATCAGGTGAGAACAAGGATGTGATTGGGAGGGCAGAGAGTTGCCAGTGATCTTCTGACCTGTGCTGATTGATCTGCTGAAGCCTCCTCTCTGCTTCTGTGCAGCTCCTGTACCATGCTGTGATATAAAGAGGACAGCAACTTCTCTATAGAGGAGATGTAAAAGATTAGCAGTAGCAACTTTTGACCCAGGTTGTTTTTCCTAAGCATTGTCAGGAAGTGACATAATTGCTCTGCCTATTTGGTGTTTTCTGAGATGTTTTAGAATGAAATTAAACTTCTTTACACCAAAATAAAGGGGAATCATGTGAAGGTCACTGGGAAATATTTTTAGTGATCAAACTGGTTTGAATGTGGCCCACAGACTGAAGTGAGTTAGAACTTTCTGCTGAAAGCAGTTAGTGTTTAAGGAATGAATACTCCTCCCTTCACGGAGCAACACAGTCCACTGAAATGTCTTCATTTTTGACATAATAATAAAATCAAACAGGCTGGTGATCTGCATACTAAACAGAGGTTCATTGGTTCATTCAGCAGATCAGTTTCACCAGTAACTGGAAAATGTTTTTGTAATGATCAATCAGCCTTTTATTGTGTTATTTATTATAGACTGGTTCTCATAGTGGTGAAGAGAGAGCTGAGCATAAAAGCAAAGCTCTCAATTTACCGGTCAATCTACTTCCCTACCCTCACCTATGGTCAGCTGTAGGTAGTGACCGAAAGAACAAGATCGCGGATACAAGCGGTATGGATGTTGAATGAAGAGGACCAAAAAAGCCGTGTGAAGATTAACAGCTCCTTTGGTTTTGAATCAAAGAGTCCAGCCACCCTTCGGAGCTTCCTCCGAAGGGTGGCTGGACTCTCCCTTAGAGATAGGGTGAGAAGTTCAGCCATCCGGGAGGGGCTCAGAGTAGAGCCGCTGCTCCTCCACATCGAAAGGAGCAGGTTGAGGTGTTTCGGGCATCTGACAAGGATGCCTCCTGGACCCAGGACACGCTGGAGGAGGTGGCTGGGGAGAGGGAGGTCTGGGCTTCTCTGCTTAGGCTGCTGCCCCCACGAACCGGCCCCAGATAAGCGGAAGAAGATGGATGGATGGTTCTTATATAGGGCTTTTCTTCTCTATTAGAGCACTCAACTGACTTTATACAAAGGAACAAAAAATGCTTGTTGCTCTGCAGTGCTTCCATCAAAGTGTGAATGTTTGTCAGTGTTAAAAAACACTTTATATAAACTGCTTGAATGGGTGAATGCAGCATGTTTTATAAAGTGGTTTGAGTTTTCAGATAGAGTAGGAAAGAGCTAAATAAGAATCAATCCATTTAGCATAAATGCATCCTTGAAGAGCTGTTTGTAATTTGTGTGTCTCCTCACACAGGGTTATATCTAACATCAGAGTGTTGTCCTGATCTACATACAGTAAATGTTTATACATTCACTCGAGAAGGTCACCGGATAAATGTGAACGCCCATCAGATAATAGATGAATAATTTTAATTCATTTAATTTTTGTGTCATGTTAAAATTTTTTGGAATCTTTGCTCAAATCCTTCATGACGGGTTTTTAACGTAAAATCTTTAAAATGAACTGCGGCCATCTCAGTGTGGTTCATCCTGTTTGAGGAGGTTTTGATGAGACAGCGGTGGCAGCCTGAGCTAATTGGGACAGGCTTGGTATGAGTACAGATCCTACAGAATGAGGACTGGCGTGTTCAGTTTGATTGTGCAGGGTGCAGATGGAGCTGGTTTTCACTGTTTCTCTGTACAGTGCTGTGCTGCAGCAGAATAAGTAGAGTCTGTCAGGATTTTACCCAGAATGCTTTGCTGTTTCTGGGATATTGTAGGTTTTACAGGCTCGCTGGTTCTTAACAGTCTGTCTCTCAGGTTTACTGTAACTGCAGACTAAATCCAGTTATCCCATTAGTGTGGGTGTTGCTTGGTGGATGAGGGGGGTCGTTGTTTAACAGGGATCAGAGCATCTGGTGGTTTTGGGCTGTCTGAGGACTGTAGCTATCTGTGAGGTGCTGTAACCACCTGCGGCCTCCAGATGTCACTGCAGAGTCTCTGAGGTCAAAGGGTTTCAAAGCAGTCTTCGTGAACACATCTGACACAGTTTTATTTTAGTCTGTTTAAAATGTTTAGTTTGTGTGGGCCCTTTCATCAGTGAAGTAAAACTGAGCGTCTTACTGTCCTCACTATGTGTTGGGGTTTTTTTCTTTTGTTTTTTTAAGCCCCTTCCCCTACATTGCCTGTCACTTACTGCCTCTCCCAAGCATGATTAGCTTTGGAAGTTTTGTTTGTTTGTTTTGCTTTTTTGTTTGTGGTTTGTTTGGTGTGTGTCACAAGTATGAGCCAATCAGCAATGACTTCTATGTAAAAAGTGCTGTGTGAAAGAGATGGCACACACTGTAGACCAGCTGCCAACCTTTCGGGGCAGGACAGGGCAGACATCGCAACACTTTCATGATTTTATTGCCAGCATGTGATCAGACCATAAATCATAGACCTCCTGACTCTCAGCTTGTGGACTCTTATGGAGCTGCTGTGACATCATGTCAGGCCTTGGCCAAGCCTGCATCATGACTGTTGACTGTCCGACATCTGTGTGCTTTTACTTATTTTATTGTTTCCTTCATCTTTTGTTCATTTTGCTTTTATGTTTGATTTTCAGTTAAGAACTGGTAAGGTCACAGGAAGACTAATGAAATCATTTCAATGAATCCTGTGTTTGTTTGCTCGGTTTGTTTACCTTTATGGTTGGCCAAACAAATAAACAAACCGTTTCAGCTGTGTGTGCTACTGGGTGAGTTGTTGAATTCTGACGCATCCTGGTGGTGGCAGAGGAGAACTGAATTAATCCTGTTTCAGCAGCTTGATGTCTCATTCTGTTTCTGCTCATTTGAAGTAGAGCCCTGTGTGGGACTGTTTTTTTTTTTTTTTTGTTTGTTTTTTAAAATCCCTCTTCCTCTGAATTTCTGACCATTACCACCACATTACCACCACTCCCGCTGTCTGTCTGTGTCCAATCCTGCCTGCACCAAAAGACTTATTATTATTATTCATAGCTTTCACATGACGTCAGAGCTACTAGGACACACCCTCCTTGAGGGCAAAACAGTACTTCAGTCCTTTGCCCTCCAGCCATCCATCAAACGTCTGCGCATTTAACTTAAACAAAATGCCATTTAGTTTTTGTGCTATCAGATGCACTAATCAGCATTTATTTACAGCTGCCAGAAGGATGTAGAGTATGGCATGTGAGTACATCTGCTAGCCGTGCCTTACAGGCCAAATCCCACCAATACCTGCTTCTCCACAGCAACTCAGGCTGTCAGTGCAGCTCATTTAAACTGTCTTAATATTTAACTAAAATTGGGAAAATGCTCAACTATACTGTTAGGACATGATAATAATGTGACAAATTAATACTACCAGAACTTTTCTGACACTACACTGTAAATATACGAGTCAACAAAATATAAGATTTACATGTGGTAGTTTGTTTAAGCGAACTATGTAGCACTTACCTTTGCTTTAACAATAAACAGTTTCTTGCTCTTCACCTCCTACACATTGCATTATTTACCTAGGTCAGAAGTACCCGTAGGTGTCCGTACTTTGAAAGCTTTCGTCCTGGCAGCAGCGTAAGGTGAGGGATTCTCTACAAGATGCAGGTAGATGTTACCGAACTGGAGCCTTTGTGAGAGACCTCGCCACTTTCAGGGATTTAAATAAAGCGTCTCTCCATGTCTTCATTTTTCTTCAATCAATTGATTATCCAGTTAATCTTGGGTTGAAACTGGTGAAAAAAACAACACTTTTGTCCTGCAGTACTATCAACTGTAATGTGTTACCCACTGGGCTAGTGAGTTGGTCACGTGAACCACATTATAAACACTCTATGATTAATGCATGTGTATGTGGCACTTTAAGTCCAGCGCTTTACTTTCTTTATTTTATAACTATTTTAAAGCTTTTCCAAATATCCATCTTTCCACTCTTTTCTTTAGTTTTAGACTCTCCAATCTGAATTTTGTTACCAACAGCAGTTGCACTCTTCATCCTGCTAACAATTTTGAGACCAACTGTTGCCCATGGCAACCTTAAAATCCCCCACTCCTGCAAGATTTGCGTTGGGTGGGATCCCAGTCCCAATGCAGGGCTCTAATTTAAAGCTTCAGTTTCAGTTTGTTTCTGTTATGATTTTGTTTTTATTTTATTTCATGATTAATTATATCACTGACGTCATCATCATCATCATCATCGTTATCATCGCCATGTTTATGTCTGCAGGGAGCAGGAGGAAGTGAAACCTCCCTCGTCCTCGTAAGTACCTCATCTCCCAGAGTGCACCTCCCTTAGCCACGCCTCTTTTCCTCAATAAGCTATTTCTTGTGTCCCACGCTGCCCCTCCCACCCACTGATGTGCTTCCTGTCAGCTGACTGTGTGTATTACCTGGACAGGTGGAATCCATTCTCAGGGTTCAGTCAGTTGGTCAGTAACGTTGCCACCAACGTGTCCGAAGTTCTGCAGGTTAAAAGTCCAACAGACAACGAACTGCAGACGTGAGTAAACCCGGAAGCTTACCTGAGCACAGGTGTTTGTGTCTCACCTGAGCCTCAGTTCAGGTAGACACCTGATGCAGTCTTTATTCATCATGTTGCAGTCTGACACTGAAGGTCCAAATCCAATCGTACATGCCTGGCTTCGCCTCTTTAATGAACCAAACAAGGACCAGCTCACTGGTCGTTCAGACTTCAGTACAGGTTTAGCATATGTCACCCTCTGACCTCTCCTCTCTCTAAAAACCTCCTCCTCACAGGAAGTTACATCAGCAGTTTGAGATGTATAAAGACCACATGAAGAAGCTGGGTGAGGAGTCACCAGAGGCTCAGACAGCGCGGGCAGAGTCTCCAACCTGCGGGATCTGTCGCAAGACCAAGTTTGCCGATGGCTGTGGCAGAGCATGCTGCTACTGCCAGAGTCGATTCTGCGGCCGCTGTGGGGGGCGTGTCTCCTTGAGAGCCAATAAGGTTGGTCTATGAGTGAGTGCATTTCTGCATTTTTGTTGTGGACATTGCTGATTATCTGGGGTCATTTTCAGTTTGACTATTTTTTTCAGTGACAGTTTAATAACTCTAGATCGTCTGAAATGAAACAATTAAATGTCAGACTGTGAGCTTTGATTTGATTGACGCAGGCTGGATACTGTGCATAAAAGCGGCAGCAATTCATAAATGGTAAATGAAACGTTTATACATCCATGGTTTGGATACGTTTGGTATTGTCCCTCAGGTAGCTCTGCTCTGATACAATAAAATGGAAATGTTACTTAAGATCAGACTCATGGGACAGACAAAGTTTCAGCACCACTGTCACTGCTTTGAGTCATCTGCCCACTTATGTATAAATTAAGATTCCTACCATCAACTATCACAACTGTGCCCTGTACTACAAACATGCCCTGTACTCACCCTAACACTGGAGATCAGGATAAGTGTTCACACGAAGCTGATTATCAACTCAGCATTTAACCTGTGCATTCACATGAAAGGGATGGTGCTGCAGCATCGGATCAATCTAAAAGGGGCATTTTGCAGGTCACGTGACTCTTCTTCCACAGAAAATGATCCCTATGAGTGCCACCTACTCTAGACATGTTATAGCTGCTGATTAAATATTTTTAAAGAATCTAAAAACAGAATTAAATACAAATTTGATATGAGGTCAGCAGGTGCAGTGTAGGTGTTTTGTTTTAGGATCAGATTTTAATGCTTTGAATCTTCCTACCAAGCTATCCTCGACTCTGTGGCACCATTAAAAACCAGGCAGCTCAAGGCTAAAACCGAGCTTTGGTTTAATGACACCACTCGGGCTGTGAGGAGGGAGTGTTGTAGAGCTGAAAACAGATGGAAGAGGGACAAACTGCAAGTGTCTCTTCAAATCTTAAAGAACTGCTGGCGTCTCTATCAGGATACAGTCAAGGATGCTAAAAGGGAATACTTCTCCAAGATAATTTCCTCCAACAGTCATAATCTACGTGTGTTATTTAACTCTATCAACTTAGTTTTAAATGCTCCACAAAGTGACTGTTTGGGAGTCTCTCATAAACTATCTAATGATTTTGTGTTGTTGTTTTTTTTTAAATGAGAAGGTTGCAGCTACGCAGGCTCTCATCTCTGCCCCTGAATCTGACCCCTCTGTCTCGATCCCTTGCTCTGCTGTTTTTGACCAGTTTGAGCCTGTAACTCTTTCTTTTTTAGAGGATGTGGTTGGTCATCTGTGGCCCTCTGTTTCTCCAAATGATCCTGTCCCTCGACGATTTTTTAAAAAGATTTTGCCTTGCACAGGGCAGGCTGTTCTTACTATTATAAACAGCAGTTTAATGTCTGGTGTAGTCCCTGCTAATTTTAAGCAGGCAGTAGTACAACCCCTTCTTAAGAAACCCACCCTGGACCACACTGTATTTACTAACTACAGGCCTATCTCCAAGCTGACTTTTCTGTCTAAAATCTTAGAGATAGATTGTATATTCCCAATTGATTGATTTAAGAAAAAATGAGAATAGTATTCTGAGGTCTTCCAAGCAGGTTTTAAAAACCTCCATAGCACTGAGTCAGCACTCTTAAAAGTTTTTAATGATATCTTCCCTACCTGTGATTCTGGTAATCATGTTGTTCTTGTCCTCCTTGACCTAACAGCTGCTTTTAACTCTGTAGACCACAACATTTTACTGTCTTGTTTACACCGTCTTGCAGGCATTCGTGGTACTACTTTGAATGGGTTTAGGTCTTATCTTTCTGATAGAACTTAGTGTTAACTTTTTAGGGTATGAGTCCTTTTCTGCGGCTCTTCAGTTTGGGGTCCCGCAGGGCTCAATTCTAGGGCCTCTGCTTTTTTCATTATATTTACAGCCCTTGGGAACCATCCTTAAAAAGCATGGAATGTCCTTCCACTGTTATGCTGACAACTGCCAGATTTATCTGCCTCTGAAGCAGAAATATGTCTTCTCTATTAAACCACTTCTGGCATGTCCAGAAGATATTAAAACTTGAATGTCCCTAAACTTTTAAAAATGTAATTCAAGCAAAATAGAGGTGATTGTGTTTGGTCCTTGCGGACCTAGTGATCCATCCGCCATTGATTTGGGACCCCTAGCAGAGTATTTTAAACTTGTTGTTACTAACTTGGGTTTTAAGATGGACAGTGACTTTAAATTGGACACTCAAATTAGAGCTACTGTCAAAGTCCAGTTTTTATCATTTCAGGTGCTTGGCAAAGGTAAGACCTGATTTATCCAGGCCACATTTTGAAAAAGTAACCCATGCTTTTATTTCATCTCGTTTGGATTACTGTAATGAACTGTATTTTGTAGTAAGTCCGTGTCTTCTCTCTCGTCTGCAGCTGGTTCAAAACGCTGATGCACGACTTTTAACCTGCCTGCCTTTAATCTAATGTGCTGATTTATTATTGTAATTTAATTCTAATTAATATTTTATATTTTTAAAGTTATTCAATGTATCGTTTTTTGGCATGTCAAGTGTACAGCACTTTGTTTTCAGCTGGGAGTTGTCTGAAAGTGCTATATAAATAAATTGCTTGCTTATAGAACAATAACGTGTTGTAAAATTGTTTGCTGACAACAGGAAAAACTTAGCTCTGTGAACCTGACTGGCTCTCTGGCAGCTGGTCCCTCTGACTCCTCTCCTCCTGCTGCACATGAACCAGCTGACTGACCATATGATTCATTTTCTCATTCATGAAGCCAGAGTTCAGAGCAGACAGAAACATAAGAGCAGACATTGTAGCTATATCTTATTCAGTATTTGATTAAAATTACTTTTTTCTCCCCTCCTGTTTCTACGGTAAATATCATGTCACCACTGATGCATCTTCATATTCCAGCTCCTCTGTATTAAATGGAAGCTCTACTCTTCATTTACCCATTGCCACACATTGCCATGGTGAATACTGATACCAGGATTCAGGCAACAGCAGCCTCTTACATGCATTTATAGTAAACAAACTCGGTGTGTGTGTGTGTGTGTGTGTGTGTGTGTGTGTGTGTGTGTGTGTGTGTTTCAGGTGATGTGGGTGTGCAATGTTTGCAGGAAGCAGCAGGAGTTTCTCACTCGGTCAGGGGACTTTTCCCCTGAAACGCTATCCATCAATTACAGCTTACACAGGGCTCCCCACCCACCTACACATGGGCCACTGGGTGCCACGGGGCCCTTGAGTAATGGCGCAGCAGAATGGTGGGTATTATTCATTGTTTATATTATTTATCATTTTTTGTTCCTGAGGCCATTTAACTGTCAGCTGTGCTTGCATACTTCTCATTAAAATCTAAACTTTTAATTAGTGAGATTGTTTTTAATTAGAGAGTGACCTCCATCTCACACTCACACACACACACACACACACACACACACACACACACACACACACACACATATATATCCTGTAATCAGATTAACAGATTAATAATCTGGTACCTTGCAGAGGATTACTGCTGGTGCTAAATACAGCACGCAGGCTAACAGTAGTAATGTCATTTCCTGTATTGCTGGGATTGGAGAGGGGGAGGGCCTTCCGGTGTGGTCCATGTCAGTCATAAACTTGCTGAGTGAGTCAAGGTGTTGGTCAATATCAAGCTTCAAACCTGGGAGAGCTGTAAAAACTTTATCTAAATGTTTGTGGTTGCACTCGGATTGACTGCATGTAAGTACACATCTCAGCTTCTTTATGCTCCCTGTTGATACAGATTCAAACTTTGTTGATCAGAAATCAGATTCACTTTCACCATCAGTAGGTTTAACCAGTGCTTTGATATTTTGATGCTTGTGAACATTGCATGTTGTTTGGAGCTGCTGGAGAAAAGTTTTAATGTTTCTATGCTGGATCGACATCTGCTGCTGGTTCTTGTTTTGGTAACAGAATTTAAGTCAGACAGAGTTTAGATTTTATGGTCGTAAACATAGAACAGGAGTCAAAATGTAGTTTTCCTCAAACAATGAGTTTATTATTACAGTGAAGACCTTTTTAAAAAGTTGACAGTACAGGTGAAAAAGCCTTGAAACAGGTCAATAAAAAGGAAGTCTGAACAGGAAGGACTTCATATGTCAATAGACTCCTCAGTTCTTGAAGCTTTGGTTCTGTGTAGAATGTGGGTGTATATATATGTATCAGCTGGCTGACAGTCTGTTCCTCCTCCACTCTCACTGGATCACACTCTGTGACTGACAGGAGGCAGAGCCCCTCGGGATTGTACTATAATGGCAGGAGGAGCAGGATGCCTAGCTCACCATCGGACCTTGCTGTGAACAACCGTTCTCGATCACCACACTGCTGCCATGGTAACGGAGAGGAAGAGCTACAGGCACACAGCCAACCAATAAGAGATGGGCGAGGTCGCTGGTACTCACAGGTGAGTCTGACAGGTGAAATTCATTTATTTGCTCACATTTCTTGTAAATTATTTGATCTGATACGGAAAGCTGTTTAATAGTTTATTTTCTTTAGAAATTAAAGAAGAAATGCAACAAAGAAAATGGGGTAGTTGTAGCACAGATAGTTGACCAGGTCTGCTAGTTTAAAGGTTGAACTGCGTTCCAAATAACTTTGGGCAAGTTGCTCTCCAATGCGTCCATTGGAGTGTGAATGTGTGTGAATATTAGATAGAAAGCACTGCAAAGTATTAAAAAAGTGCTTGTATGAATGGGAGAATGAGGCATGTTGAGGCATTCTGTTTGAGGACTTTATACAACATGCCACTGACACCCATTCAATAAATTCATTCATACCATTGTCTTTGTTACATGGACTGGTTGTCACATAGCACTTTTCTGCACTCCCCGAGTACTCAAAGTGCTATATAAGAACCATTCTGTTTGCCAAAAGCAATTAATTAAATGTTTTAACTAATTTTTCACTAGTTTAATAGTTTTTTATTAATGATTTAATTAATTTCATTTATTGATGGTTAAGTCGTGCTATGAATGACAGTTGAGCTGTGATAAACATGGCAGGCTTCAGGGGTTACCAAAATGATGATGATGATGATGATAATGTTCACCTTTCTCACCTCCTGGCTCAGGATCACCCTCTAGACCAACGTCAGGATGAGCTTGAGCTGCGGCGACAACAGGAAGTGGAGTTTCAGGCACGGTACCGTAGTGACCCAAACCTTGCCCGTTACCCAGTGAAGACACAGCCAAGTGAAGAAACCATGAGGATGTTAGCTCAGGTAGGCAGGGTCCGCCACCAGCGCCGCCACAGTGATGTTTCCCTGGCAACCGCAGAGCCTGACCACCTGACCATGAGGCATTCAGGTAAGGGCATGTCCGCCCATCTACTCGCATCTTATTTTATTAGCAGGCAGTGATTGGTATTACTCGTTTCATTCTCAGCTCTTCGTCAGAATCTGCCTCTGAGTTTGGTCAAATCTGGAGGTCAGAGGTCATACTCTGTGGACCGTGCAACCACTCACATAAGCCCAACATATTCCCGTCGCAGCCCATTATCACAACAACTACTGGACCCAAGCTCAACCCTGAAGAGGAAGCCAGCCACTGAGAATGTAGCACAGAGGCGTCGGCATGTAGGGAAGATGCACGTGATTGGTAGCTTTAGCAGCTCAGAGGAGGATCTTGTTACCACACCTGAGTACACTAGCGCTGACGAGCCTGACAGTAAGTGGCTACATGTTAACAGCCAGTCATTTTTCTTACATGTGTGCACATTGCTTGAGAGTTGTTTGTCACGTTGGACATGATACAGCCACTGGTCACGAGAGAGAAAAGTGTATTCTCTGACCTGTGATCAAGTGGTTGTTGAAGGATGCTGGTTGTCACTGAGTGAAATCGGTCACAAGGAAGGGGCTGCATAAAAAACCTTTGTCATTGTTGCTTTGGACAAAAGCAGTTTTTTGAATTCGCCCAATTGCATGGAAAACTGTTTTTAAGTCTTGTAGTCCAAGCAGACAGACTCTTGTGACGTCTGCCAGATGGTAACAAGGAGAACAGCTGATGTGCTGAGTGGCTGTGGTCCTTGATGATGCTTTGTGCTTTGCACCGTTGAAGATAGATGTCCTGAATGGCAGGAAGACTCATGCCAGTGATGTGCTCTGCTGCCTTCACCACTCTCTGTAGTGATTTATGGCTGCTAGCAGAGCAGCTTCCGTACCAAACTGTAATGCAGCTCGTCAGCAAGCTCTCAATCACACACCTGTAGAAATTTGAGGTGATGTTAGCGTTCATGCCAAACATTCCTGTGTTTAGGATGAGTGATGAGGAGGTGTGCTTACCAATTCTCACCACCTGGGGCCTGTTTGTGAGGAAGTTCAGAATCCATCTGCAGATCGGTGTTCCTAGCCCAAGGTCGACGAGCTTCGAGACAAGTTTTGAGGGGATGATGGTGTTAAATGCTGAGCTGTAGTCGATGAAGAGCATTCTTGCATATGTATTCCCTTTTTCCAGGTGAGTGAGGGCGGTGTGCATTGTCAGGGTGATGGCATCCTCTGTGGCTCTTTGTCCGATAGGCGAACTGAAGAGGGTCCAGTGTGTCAGGGAGGGAGGAGCAGCCCCCCCTTGACCAGCCGCTCAAGCCACTTCATGATGAGGGCGGTAGTCATTCAGACAGGAGACCACTGATTTCTTAGGAACGGAAATGATGGTGGATGTTTTGAGGGATGTGGGGACCACTGACTGCCTCAGGGAGAGGTTGGAGATGTTGGTGAACACCCCTGCTAGCTGGTCGGCACACGCTTTGAGAAGCCGGCCTGGGATGCCGTCTGGTCCCGGAGCTTTGTGAGGATTGACTTTTTTTGAAAGACCATCTCACAGCTTCTGTTTTGAGAGTTAGAGTTATAGCCTCACTGTGCTCCTGAGGATAGAGGATCTGCTCTCTGTTGTCTGCATCAAAACGAGCATAGAAGTTGTTGAGCTCGTCTGCAAGAGACGCTGTGGCCTGAACACTGCCTGTGTTTTCCTTCTTGTAGTCAGTGATGCAGCACAGTCCATTCCACAGTCGCCTGGTGTCAAAGCTGTGGTAACTGGACTCCACTTTGTCCCTGTAGTCCTTTCTGGCCTTTTTTATGGACTGCTTTATATGCATCAGCATCCCCTGAGTTAAACGCAGAGGTCCACGCTTTTAGCTTGGCACGAATGTCTTTATTTACCCAGGGTTTTTGATTTGGATATATGCGGACGGTGGTTTTAGTGATGGTATCGTCCATGCATTTTGCAATATATCCAGTGACAGAGTCTGTGAGTTCATTGATGTTGCCATCAGCTGCATCCACAAATATCTGCCAGACAGTTGTCTCAAAGCAGTCCTGTAAGACCCCTTCAGCCAGTGGCGGTCCTAGCCTGTTTGGCGCCCTGGGCGAACACTCCCTTTGGCGCCCCCCACCCACACACACACACACACACACACACACACACACACACACACACATATGAAGAGAGAGAGAGAGAGTATGCATGCAAACGGCTACTAAACAGACATCATAATTCGTCATACAATGAGAACAGGACAAATCAACAATTGACTCTGACTAATTAATATTATATTATTGTATATATTGTTTGGAGTTTAGTCTGTTACTGTTACTATTTTTACCATTTCTTCTTGGAGGAACATAACCCACATCAGGGCTCGCAAAATTTCAAAATCCCTGGTAGCCCTTCGGGCAGGGACTCTTCAGTTTTTGGTAGCCCAAAATAAATTTAAGTAGCCCGAATAAAAAAGGGAGCAATTTTTTTATGTTTTGTTTCCTGTTTTGTTTCCGTTACAATATTAAATTTAATGTATAATATCGTAACGGAAACAAAACATTAATTATAAAATTGTTGAAACACAAATTACAACATTGTATGAAAATTACAATCATCAACTCAAATACTTGGATCTAATTGAACAGAAATTTCTATGAACTTGTAAGAACTGTGTAGAACATGAATCAGTCTGTGTCAGGTCCTGAATTTGAAATTTCCACTGAAGTCACGGGTAAGAGGCAAGTGGAACCAAGATCTAGGACATTTGCTTTTTGAAGTTTGCAAAGACTGCTAAATTTTGCCAATGGTAGTTCACTCTTTGCAACACAGTAGCTGTTCTAAACAGATTTTTCAGGTTGATTTTTAGTATGTTATTTGCAGACTGAGCAATAATGCATTTCTTGCATTTCTCATGGGTTCTAATGGGGGTCTTTCTTAAAATTACAGGTCCCAGTAACAAAGGCGCTTGTCGACTCAGAAATCGAGGGAAACCAACAACACACCCGGCAGAACATTATGTTATTTACACGGGTGCACATAAGTGGTCCGCATGTGCGCATTCGCTGTCAAAATAAAAGACGCGCACCAGATAAGAAGTTGCAACGCGCGTTTGCGTCCATATAAAAGGCACTGTTTTTGTCCGCTAGAGTGGGATTTTCACGGCACATTCTGCACCAAATCTCTGTGCGTTCATCATTTGTTTGAAGCCAGCTCACCTCCTACAACCACTTTTCAGAGAATACGCGCTTCTTTTGTGGTTCGGACGCCTTCTGACATTTCTTTGGAGGTGGAGGAACACCAAAGTAATTGCTTAAAGGAGCTTCTTCGACATCTTTAAGAGTTCTAAACAAATGTCTGTCCTCCTCCAGAAAATCTTATGTACGCAAACACGCGTTGCAACTTCTTATCTTGTGCGCGTTAATTATTTTGACAGTGAATGCGCACCTGCGGACCACTTATGTGCAGCCCTGGTTATTTAGCTTGTCATATTGCAGCCACAGAAATTCTTTTGTCCATGAAACCATAAAGCTGCACTTTCTTTTTCCCCTCATAGTCTCATTTGTCATAACTTTTCCGTTTTGTGGCAAGCTTTTCTTTGGCTGTCCTTTCTTCACCCTGACCTGTCTTATTTGGCTCAGCAGAACTAAAATATATATCCTGCTGCTTTTACACACGCACTCACATAACGCTGAGCGATTCTCTGCGCGATCAACCTCTCACATGTTTAAGCTTGCTGCGGGAGATTTCACTTGTCATGTTCGCATAGTAAGCTAACGATTGATAAGACGATGTCAGAGGAATTGGTGCGCAAATTATCGTCACTCACCAATCAGTACTGCCGCTCTCTATACACAGTTCGCGCGATTGCAAAGTGAAAGCAAAAAACAAGAGCAAATTTAAACGCGATTTCAATATGTCACATAGTGACAGTGGCTCACCGATGCCAATGACATAATTACCCAGCTACATGTCCGAAAGAATGCAAAAGCATTGACATATATTTGTCCTTCCTATAGCCCGACGGGCAGGGCAGAGATAGATTTTGGTAGCCCGACTGGAAAAATCGCTAGCCCCGGGACGTCGGGCTAGCGATTTTGCGAGCCCTGCACATAATTTCCTTAGAGATTAAGAAAGTATTCTGATTCTTAATGTTTTAGGATACATGACCT
The DNA here is from genome assembly GCF_013358895.1 of Oreochromis aureus. NCBI lineage: Eukaryota > Metazoa > Chordata > Actinopteri > Cichliformes > Cichlidae > Oreochromis > Oreochromis aureus. The sequence continues at coordinate 5,343,929 of NC_052962.1, read as the reverse complement.
GCCATTATCTAATGACACATCTGCTTACCTGTATCTTTTGCTCATTTCTCCTTGTAGGAGCCATAATTAAATGTATTGAATTTTAATGATCACTGGGTTTTCATTTGTTTGGTTGCTATGGTGATGTGTAACGGGAGTCACGTGGGTGCTAGCAGTGACATTAAGAGGGCGTTGTCAGTCTGTCTTTCACTGGTTTGATTTTGACAGAGAGGGCTGGGTAGCCGTAGTTTTTGTTGACCGCAGCACAACGAGTTTCCCCTTGTTGCAATAGAGCCTGTGATGTTTTAAGAGTTTGAATCGCGAGCCGATCACATTGCTCTGTAAACTTTTCAAGCACTTTAATAAACAAGCAAGCAATTCCACCTCTCGCATTATTGCATACAGTTGACAGCGCGTCAGGCAAATAGGCAGGCTCAGTCCCCGGCCTCTAGCGACTGTGGAAGTCGCTACACTCCTCCTCTTCTTTTCTCTTTTTTTTAAACTTTAAAAACGGGTTGTGTGTGAGACTTTAAATCAACAAAACATAAAATATACATTTTAAATTGTTATTGATCCCTTTACCCCGAGTCCTAAGGTGTATATTTATTTTTTTACTCTTAAATATTTATTGTTCGTTTACTTGCACTGCTGTAACTGGAGCCTCGTCGTCTCGTCTCTCTATATACTGGACTGTATGTAGCGGAGATGACAATAAAGTTTACTTTGACTTCAGCAGCAAGCAGGCGCACCGAGGGCTCTCGCGCTCACTTTTCGCGTATAGAATTTTGAAAAAACATCGGTGCAAATTATAAGTCTGGTGTTTTCGTGTTTGTTGGTTTGTTTTTGTTTTGTTTTGTTTTGCGAGTTGGTTATTAGATGCTGCTCCAGCCAGCCAGAGAATCCCCCGCCGCCTCGCCCTCTCCTCCCTGTGCCGTAAGCAGCAGGCGCACCTCGCAAACGGAGGGCGCCCTTACTCCCAGCAAATGGGCGATAGAAACCCGATCGGTGCCTACGACATTCCCGATATGCGCTGGCTGATGTCGGGGCAGCATGAGTATGAGCATTTTTTTTTTTTTTTTTTTTTTTTTTTGCCGATACCCGTGATGCCGCCCCCCACCACGATGCCGCCCCGGGCAACCGCCCGTGTCGCCCGTATCTAAAACCGCTACTGCCTTCAGCCTCACTGTCCCATATGTAGATGACCCTGGAAACTGTTTTTTCCTGTTTAAGCCTGTATGCAGACAGCAGCAGCAAATACAAAGCTAGGTGGCTGCATGCTAACAGTATTAAATCAGAGATAAAGAATTAAACCAAAACAACCCCAAAAACAGAGCAGAACAGTAAATCCCGGGGGTCACAAATCGGCCCGGCAAGGGCTCCAATCTGACCTATTAGAGTTTTTTGTGGAGGAGTGTGACAAAGTGGGTGAGAACACCATTTGTTCATATTCTTAGTTAACATTGTTGTTTTGATTTAATCATATTTCACATGTAATCTGCAATAGGCAAACATCTACTATCCCGGGTTTGTTTATGTTTTGCACTTTTACAGATTATATAATATAACATCTTGGTTTAAATCAATTCCTGCAAGTTTGTTAAGTTAACATTAGTGATGTGTCCTGTGTGTCGAAGCTTCGAATCGCGCTTCGGGTAATCTCGGGGGCGTGTCTGTGAAGCGCTATCGAGGCTTGCTTTGATTACGTATGCAGTGACGTTCGAGGCTTCGCGGGCAGTCCGTACCACGTGACTGATTCGGGAACTGGTTCACTGGTTCGCGCCAGATTCGAAATAAAATGGGCAGCAAAACACAGCTGATTCCCCCATCACATTGTGTTGCGGAATTGGATTGTTTACGTGCTACATAGTTACTTGAGCATTTCTTCTTCGATGGAGCCTGCAAGGAAGAGATTTGTTTTCTCTTCTAATAAACTATGCACACAGTAATAAATATCACAAATGATAAGTACCATAATATAAATACACAACACTACAGATCATATAACCTGATTTATGTCTTTTAGTTTATTAAAAAGTGAAGCGCCACACAGTTTGTGTCATTATCCAGATGTACATAAGCATGTCTCCAAAAGTTGAATCTGTTCATCTGGACGTAGCGTTTTGTGGGAGAAGCGTTTCGTCACTCATCCAAGTGACTTCTTCAGTCTCGTATACATACATAAGCATGATTACACAGTTATAGGGGCGGGTTTTGATTATCGATTAAAATCGATTCTCGCTTGGAAAACGTGATATTGTTTAATTAAAATCCTGAATCGATTTTTAATATAACTTTATTTTGCCCGAAATGCTAGAATCTCAGGTTAAACCTCACAAAAATTTCAACAACCACCAAACAGCTAAAACAGTAAGTGACAGCAGGTACACGGATTCTGCACAAAGACGCAAACACAAAGCGCGGAACCGCTGACGGATCAGAATCAGTGAGATGTCGCCTTTCTCACCCGACGACACGGACACGGTCGGGGCTGAAAGGACAGCTCACCAATTCTCATGTGTCGGCGGGTCCGCGCTTGCTTACGTCTTTTGCGCTGATTCTGACGCTGCAGGTTTTATTTCTCTCCAAACAATATTGACTGAACCAGCAGCAAAAGAAGATCCAAACTACGCTTCACATAAACATCGTCATGAATTCCCTCTGACTTTTGCTGTTTTGCTTCCACCACGATAAAAATCACACTTCATCCACAGCTCTCTCTCCCTCTCTCTCTCTGTACTTGAAGAACAGTTTCCGTCTAAAATCTGTTTTCTGCATTATTCCCTTGCTTGTTACACACAAGTCTACCGTTGTTTACAGCGCTGTCAGCCGCTGTTTTTCCTTTTACTTACTACCGAAAAGAAAACCTAATTTCTGCTGTTCAATAGGCTACCAAACAAATTTAAACTTTTTAAAATTATGCAAAATTGCAAACGCTTAGCCGTGTCTCTAAACCTCTGTAACTTTGCTTTGCTTCATTCAGCAGCATCAGGTAATGTTCATATGTTGATGAATGGTTTTCTTTCGTTTTTGATCTGCTGCGGAATATTTTTATAAATCGTATTTCTGTTTTATCCTTAGCTGCTTTGACACAAAGGCATCTGCTGTGATGCTCACACCTTTGATAAAGTCTCGCAAGTGTCAGCTTTCTTTTATAGATATAAAAATATAGAAATGTACTGATCCATGATCTGAATTATAATATTTCTGACTGAGGCACAATTTCCCCTGATCGAATCCTGGATCGAATCGATTCTAGAAATCAGTGACAATACGCAGCCCTAACAGTTACACAATCATACCAAAACTCTGTCCTGATAGTTTCCACTTTCTCTTTTGTATCAGACATACTGAGACAATATTTGGGATAAATAACCACGAAAACAATCTATTTATTCAGTTTAGAGGTTTACACATCACATCATTATAATCACAGAGCCTATTTCACTTAAATCGTCCACTTGATGGCGCAGTAGAGCAAATGAATCATCACAATGCTTCGAACCATGAGTCGACCAGTTGGATGGAAAGCTTCAGCTCATCACGAGGCTTCATCTCACCATCACTAGTTAACATGTTATTTATTTCAACTGTTAATTTGTATTGTTTAGAACTTACCTTACCTACCTGTCTTCCAGAAACAAAAGGAGGAAATGTAGTTTTACTTCCTGCTTTATAGCTTCTGGGTTCATCTGAGGTCACAGGAAGAGACCAAGTGCAGGAGGGGAAGAACGCTTGTAATTTAATAAACTTGATTTTAGAGGGTTTATGAAGAAATAGATTTATTGTTGTAATATGTATTGATTACACCATAGAGTTTATGTTGCCAGTAAAGAGTAGTAGAGGTTTGAATATAATCATGTTTATCTTACCTACCTACTGAATGGAATAGTCCAGAGAAGAAATCGTTTGGTTAAGTGGACTATTTAAGCAGAACTCAGGTGTTTGAGGAAAAAGGTTCAGGTCAGTGTAGCTGTGTGCAGTTTGACCTTAATTTCTGTTGATTTAAGTTCAGTTATGTTTATTTGAACTGAGTTATTTATAGAGTTGAGTTTCTTATTTATTTTTTGTAAATATTGTTTGGGGCACCAAATGGTGAATAAATCACTTGCTACACTGGACAGCATCAGTCTCCTGCACTTCTTTGACCGCTTAAGTCAAGTCCTACCACAAGGAGTAATTAAACTTTGGACTTATAACTGTATTTTCAAAATTTTTGCTCCCACTTGCACCTCCACATGTGTCACGTGTGTGTGTGTGTGTGTGTGATATATATATCTATATATATCTATATAGATATATATAATCCCTTTTTGCGCGGCAGTCTTTATCAGGTCCTTTACTAGAGACTTGGAAGATTAAGAGTCCTGCACAGTATCTTTGCTGTTCCTAGGCCTGCACTCTTCTGGACAGAGATCTCGGATGTTGTTCCTGGGATCTGCTGAAGCCACTCGCCTAGCTTTGGGGTCACTGCACCAAGTGCACTAATTACCACTGAGACCCCTGTTACCTTCACCCTCCACATCTTCTCGAGCTCTTCTCTGAGCCCTTTGTATTTCTCCAGCTTCTCATTTTCCTTCTTCCTGATATTGCTGTCATTTGGTATCGCTATGTCTCTCACTATGGCCATCTTCCTCTCCTTGTCCACCGCTACTATGCCCGGTTAGTTAGCCATCACCATTTAAGTCCATCTGTATCTCGAAGTCCCACAGGATCTTAGCTCACTCATTCTCGACCACCCTAGGGGGCGTCTCCCCTCTAGACTTCCCGGCCATACTCGGCACAGATGTTTCTGTATACTATGCCGGCCACTTGGTTATGGTGTTCCATCCTGCCTGCTAGGCATGCCAGGCAGGAGGAACCATCCAAGATGGTTTTACTCGGTTCCTCCTCTTGCTCCTTTTTCTTGGGTTTCTGCTGCCTAAGGTATTCACTAAGCACGCAATCGGTCGTGGCCATCTTTCTGATGTACTTGTGGATGTTTTTTGTCTAATCCGGGACTGTGGTACTGACAGTCACTACTCACCAGCCACCTTCCTTTTGTTTAGGATACAGCCTCAGGGTGCAAGACTCCATGCATGGTCAGGAGCTTCGTGATCTTGATGTCAATGGCTTATTTTTCCTCCTTTGGCCAGCTTATTGTCTGAGGAGGGTACCTGACCACAGGCAGGGTGTAGGCTCCTCAGGACTTTCCTGACATTCTGCAGGTACTTAGTGGTTGCAGCTTTCCTAGCAGCCTCTTTGTGGTTCCCATTTACCTGTGGGATTCCCAGGTACTTGTAGCTGTCCTTGATGTCTGTAACATTGCCTTCTGGTAGTTCGATCCCCTCATTTCTGTCTACCCCCCACTCTTCGTTATCACCCAACTATACTTCTCCAATCCAATGACATTCCAATGTTGTCGCTGTATATCCTGGTGGTGTGGATCAGCGAATCGATGTCTTGTTCATTCTTGGCATACAGCTTGATGTAATTCATATAGAGGAGGTGGCTGACTCCTTCTGTAGTCGATACCCTTAGCTAGTCTTGTCAATGATCTCACTGAGGGGGTTCAGGCGTATGCAGAACAGCAGTGGGGATAGAACATCTCCTTGATAGATCCAGCACTTGATGGTGACTTGTGCTATGGGCTTGAAGTTGGCCTCTAGTGTTGTACGTCACATCCCCATTGAGTTCCTGATGAAGGCTCTTAGGGTCCTGTTGATCTTGTACAATTCCAGGCATTCCAGGATCCAGGTGTGGGGCATCGATTCATAAGCCTTCTTGTAGTCAATCCAGGCAGTGCATAGGTTGGTCAGCTTAGTCTTGCAGTCTCAGGTGACTGTTCTATCTACCAGTACCTGGTGTTTCGCTCCTCTGGTATTCCTGCCTATTTCTTTCTTTGTCCCACTCATTTATTAACCCTTTAAGACCAGTCGGAGCGGGCACGCTCCGTTTTACGTAACTATTTTTAAATTTCTGTAGAACTGCAACCACATAAGCTAGCGCAATAATTTTTTTTGCATATGACACCGGAGGGAATGTACTTACATCTTATTCCATCATTTTGTCCTAGGTCACGGTTTCCTTCCACATATAGCTTTGCAAAAATTGCATAAAAAGCACTTGCAGCAACAAAAACATAATATTAATATAATAATATAATATTAATAATATTCGCAAATGCACCCAAATTTTTCAATGGTGCAACTAAAAAAAAATCCTAGGTCGCACCGGTGCGACCAACTGTTTGAGTAAAAAAAAAAAAAAAGAAAAGTCTCCGCAACTCTGAAAGTCTCTGTGTGGTCAAAACAGACACACATTATGCCCCTATCTGGTCTAAACCAATCAGACATAGTCAGGGGCGGGACCTCTCTGGTTGGCCGTGGTCCAGTTGAAAGTGCAGGTTGATAGAGAGTAGTGTTGAGGCTCTTTTTAGAGAACCGGCTCTTTCGGCTTGGCTCAATTAATTTATTATCAACAACAATATACAATTATGCACAAAAGGAATTACTAATGTAAAAAAAATATGGTTTTATTTATATATGTTTATATATAAATATATACGGTGGCCCATAGAGACAAAGCACGTACAAGCTCCAAAACACATACAAACTCCAACTTCCAAAACAAAGCAACCTAGATCACTTAAATTACACAATTGAAAGCATATGTGTATTGTTTGTATATTTATACAAAAACACTCATATATATTCAAATAATTTTAAAAAAATGTTCATTTACCTGTTACTACCACACACCAAATCCGGTCGTTGGTACTTCCTGGCTTGTGTAGCCACTAGGTAACAAAAGCTCAACACTGCCCCTACCATCCTGGAGCACTTCCATTGTGTTTTGGAGTTTGTACGTGTTTTGGAGGTTTCACGTGCTTTGGAATTTGTATGTGCTTCAGAATTTGTACGTGCTTTGTAATTTGTATGTGTTTTGGAATTTGCACGTCTTTTGGAGTTTGTATGTGTTCCAACTTCAAAGTATACACCAGTTGAAATTTTAATGACAGGCCACTAAATCCAGAGTTATGGTAAAATATATCTATACATGTATGTTAGTGCTGTCAATAAATTAAAAAATTAACAAATTAATCTCAGAATTTTCTGTAATTAATCGCGATTAATCGCAATTAATTGATCAATAGCCTGGTTGCAGTTACTTTTTTTTCAACCTTATATTTAACCTCCTAAGACCCGAACTCTTTCATGGCATGCATTTTTAATTTGTCTTTACTATTTGGGCTGATTGGGACCTGATGACTGTAAAAACAACGAATTACGTGATTTTTTTTTTTTTTTTTACCTGATTTTTGGTTCTGAGAAAAATGAGATCCACATATGAAGACATTAGTTTTAAATTTAAATAGAACAGTGGCAGTATAATGTCCTCGTAAGTGGATATCAGGTTCTTGTAGAGCAAAATTTAGTATTTTGGTCTAGACAACCCAAAATATAATATCCATATGTGGACGCCAGGTCCTTGGAGGTTAAGCTTGTAACTGACATTTATGCAATATAATGAAGTAAATGCAGAATAAACACAAAGAATGTGTTTTGGAGTTTGTACATGCTTTGGACTTTGTACGTGCTTTGGAGTTTGTACATGCTTTGTCTCTAGGGGCCACCGTAAATATACTTTTATTTATTCACTCCACTTAAAATGTAATAAATAAATTATAAAATGCAAAAAACAACGTAATTTAAAGTTGAATTTACATTTCAACTTTTAACTATATAAATTTTCAGCTTTTTCCTTTTAAACAAATTTAAAGTGAAACAACACAAAACACTGCAAACCACAACACAATAAAATATAAATTAAAATATGCAAAACAAAAAGAGGATGCACATTCTCTGTCATATAGGCCTCCATGAATAAACTTTCTGAATCCTTTATCATCTGCAACTGAAAATAGTTGTGGATTATTACTACCTTTCTAATGTGAAGTTGTTGTCCCTGGCTCTCTCTCTCTTTCCCTCAGCTCTGTTCCTCTGCTACTGCGAGTGTAACTACCGCCCCTCCCCCCTCTGCTCAGCGCAAGCACAAGGCTCACGTGCGGAGTGAAGCGGAAAAAAAGTGCGAGAGAGAGGGTGAGAGAAAGAAAAAAAAAAATATTGGGAGCCGGCTCGCGTCGTTCACTTCAAAGATTTGGCTCTAAGAGCCGTTTCGTTTGCGACTGACACATCACTAATAGCCAGTGCTCTGACACAGAGCCATCAATCTCTGAACGCTGAAAAAGCACAGTGTATCCAGAAAACACATTATATGATGCGATAAATGCACTGCCCAAGTGTCCCCTCTCCTCACTGCCTTTCAGCAGCAGGCAGCAGCAAACAGGTCGTCAGAGGAGCCGATGTGATGATTAAGTGCCTTGTCTACAATATTACCAAAGAGTGCCAAAGCACTTTAAGCACAAGCACAAGATTATTAGTTAATCATTTACAACTCAATATTGTCTGTATGGACAGCAATTTCCCCCCCAAAAGAGTGCATATGTAAAACTGCGGTTTTAAGCGATGCAGTTGAAAAATTTGGGCGCGCCTAACTTTTTGTGCTGGTGCGCCTTTTTTTCTTAGGCGCACCAGTGCAACCGTGGCAAAAAGTTAGTCTAGAGCCCTGTCTTAGAGGGTTAAGCCATGTGCCTATTCATCTCAGCCACTATGATGCCTGACAGGAGCTTCCATCTGGTAGTGAGACAAGTTATTGGCCGGTAGTTGGATGGGACCAGTCCCTTCTGTGATCGTTGGGGATCAGGACTGTCTGGCCTTCAGTTAGCCATTCTGTGTGTTTGTCATCGACTATCAACTGGTTCATTGTGCTGCCAAGCACTCATACAGTGCAGTCAGCTTCTTCAGCCAGTAGGTGTGAACAATGTTGGGGCCTGGTGGTGTCCAACTCTTCATACTGAAGACCCTTTCTTGGATGTCTGCCACTGTGATGGTTACTGGACCCTGGTCAAGGAGGATCCTGTGGTCTGCTCTTAGTTCCAGTAGCCACTGATCATTGCTGTTATGGGTTGTCCTTCTCCCATATGCTCTTCCAGTATTGCTCCGTCTCCAGCCTTGGTGGTGCTGTTCGCATATTGTTTCCCTGCCACTGAATAATAATAATAATAATAATAATAATAATCCACTCACATAATTTTTCCGCAATAAAGAATATAAATTGATTTATTGCAAGCATAACTGTTAACAGGTTTAGAATTTTACACAAGCGCTTTGAATGTTTCCGTGTTTTACGAAGCCTTGCTTTGCCTATTATTGATCAAGTATGGAGGAAATCGGCATTTATAGGGACATACTTAGCTTTTGGTGATAAATCGTTTAGAACGGTGTGTGGGAGCTCAGGGAAGCATTGCCTTATTTACTGATGATTTCCTTTGAAGGATCACTTCAAAGGTTGTCAGTTTTGGATTTGCCCAGTTAAATGCACTGTTGGATGCACTTAACTGGGCCCTGCCCTTTTTCCATTCAGTGCAGTCCTGTGCCGCAGTTGTAGCAGTTTCCACCCCTGTCCTTGGTTTGTCCTGGCCTGCCTCTGCCTCAAAAAATGTGGGAAATTAAGTTGTTGCCTGTATTGTGAGATAGCACACACTGAGGGGTGGTGGCTGTGTCGACTGCAAGCAGCTTACTGCTAGTAGTATAGATTGATGTGGGAGAAATGGATGCAATGGGGAAAGAGGTGTTTGTTCTTCCATTGTTAACAGGGGTGCTGATGGCTTTCCTCTGCTACAGGATAGGATGCGGCCTTGGGCCTGGAAGGGGGCTTGGATAATTATCTCTGCCTTCCCAAAAGCTTATGTTTTTCAGCTTCTTTTAACCATGCAAGTGTGTGTGCATATCCAAATTTCTGTAATTTGCTCTTACTTTTACCTTTATTTTTCCCACTAACTACTTACATTTTTCAGTGTCTAGCTTTCCCTAAAACCCAAAGTACTTTTGCCATAAGGGAAAAAGTACAACCGCTCTCGGGTCTCTATAACTCCATAATTCTGCGTCACTGGCGTGGAGCATGTCCGGTTCTAGCTTACTGCAATTACATTCCGCATGCCATTTTACTTTATTTTTGTTTTATTTTATTGTCTATTTTAGCTCTCCATTTCAGCTTCAGTTTATTTTTTTCTTAAGTTTACTCATTTACTTGTTTTTTTATTTTATTTTTTTATTTGCTCACATATTTTTTTAAGCTTTTATAATTCAGTCAGCCAACCAGTTGATATGACATAACCAGTTGATCCAAGAAACTGGTCTTTGCAATTGCGGGAGTCCTGGTCAGTTAGAACTGCCAGATTTCACAGGAAAGCCTCACTGGAGACACTGACACTCACTCTACAACCTTCTATAGCTTCTATAGCTTTTTATTAGAATATTCTTATTATACTATTTTAACATGCGCAACTCAGCGAATGGCCATTTTTTTTAATGGTTCCTAACCATTACTCCTATAGTCCCGGACCTGTAAATAGAGGTTGTAACCTACCTGTACAGCATAGGGTTTTGTGACGGTCCCAGACAGTTTCCTTCTCTTTTTGGTGTCACAATAAACAAACTGTTTGTCACTGTCCTGGTCCTTTCCTGCTGCTGGCCTCATCTTCCCAAATGGCACTTTACAAGTGACTGGGCAGAGGTCTTTATCAGTAATCATATAGACTGCCCCATGCACAGTCTAAGTCAGAATCTCTAAAGTGAACAGGCGAGATCTAAAAGGCTCTAAAAGACCAAAACTGTTAGAAAAATTCTCTTATGAAGGGAGGCACACAGAGTAGCTAGTTCCAGTGCAAGGAAGCAAAAGCATATGCAATGAATGTCTGTGTCTTGCTCACTGGGGCAGTCCTGTGAGTTTCATTTATATACTTCTTCCAGTGTTATCCTGGGAAGAGATATGTGTCTGACACTATTACAGAGAAACAGTTATTTGGTGTATTTGTACTGAACATGGTTCTAACTACTTTGGATAACAGATAGTACCAGAGGAGCCACAACAAGACCAAAGAAGAGGACAGGGAGAGAGAAAAGGCATACATTCTTTCAGTTTACTGTAAAGAGTGTTGCATAACTTGGTCTGACCAATCAGAAGCTGAGATTGTGTTTGGAAATCACGGACACTGGGTCCTTCAGGCTAAAAAGTAGTGGGATCATCTGTCTTGCTTTGTTTGCTGTGATTGCTACTTATGTTTGAGAGCCATACAGTCTGCAATAAAATCCCTTAAAAGACATTAAATGTCGGCCAAAGTGCTGAACAGAGGGATAATGTAATAAAATACAAGAAAGAATTAAAATAAATGAGGTAAAAAACATTACAAAGCATATATATATGTATTAGGGGTGCAACAATACATGTATCTGTATTGAACCGTTCGATACAGTGCTTTCGGTTCGGTACCCATATGTATTGAACGATACAAAATTTTTAATTTATTTGATCAACTTTTCTTCTGACGATGCTGTCTGTGTTGAGGGCTCAGTGGATCTGCATTCGATTACTCCGCCTAGGCTGCATTGTCGAGCGCAGATCCACTGAGCACCGAGTGCATTCACTCAAGTTAGCATGGCAACTGTCTCAACGATACCCGAAATTGAACCTCACCCACCGTCATTCAGATATGGCGTTTGGAACTATTTTGGTTTTCATGTGACATATGACCCTATTTAAGCGCGTCGTGGACAAAAGTACAACAGTATGTCGGATGTGCCACGCAATGCTCAATTACATCGGTCGGAACACAGCGAATATGACTGCACATTTACGCCGACATCACGCTAGTGCAAGGACAAGTGGAAGCAGACAAAAACAACAACAAGTGCGCATGCTACAAACTTTACCCAAGTCATTTAGACAGCCATTAGCACATGACTCTAAGAGGGCAAAAGAGATAGACAGGGCAATTGCTACTTTTATTGCTGTCGACAAAATGGCTTTTATTTTGGAAAGAGCCATTTCTCTGTAATAAACAATCTTTTCCACAGATGAGTGATTTCTCCATCAGATACATTTATTATTTTGTTGTTTCAGCAACATTTAATTTAAAAACTGTACTTTTGAGTTAAAAGAAATATTTATAATTTTAATAACTTAAAAAAGGCAAGAACATTTTTTTGTATCGAAAAAATATCGACACCAAATTATCGAAAACGAACCGAATCATGAATTTTGTGTATCGTTGCACCCCTAATATATATATACATATATATATATACATACATACATACATACATATACAGGGTGGTCCATTTTTATGGATACACCGTAATAAAATGGGAATGGTTGGTGATATTAAAGTCCTGTTTGTGGCACATTAGTATATGTGAGGAGGCAAACTCCTCAAGATGGGTGGTGACCATGGTGGCCATTTAGAAGTCGGCCATCTTGGATACAACTTTTGTTTTTTCAATAGGAAGAGGGCCATGTGACACATCAAACTTATTGGTAATGTCACAAGATAAACAATGGTGTGCTTGGTTTCAATGTAACTTTATTCTTTCACGAGTTATTTACAAGTTTCTGACCACTTATATAATGTGTTCAATGTGCTGCCCATTGTGTTGGATTGTCAATGCAACCCTCTTCTCCCACTCTTCACACACTGATAGCAACACCGCAGGAGAAGTGCCAGCACAGGCATCCAGTATCCGTAGTTTCAGGTGCTGCACATCTCGTATCTTCACACCATAGACCAGAGGTTCCCAAAGTGTGGGGCCCGCCCCCTAGGGGGGGCGCAGAGCCATTGCAGGGGGGGCGCGGTATGAAAAGAAGAAAAAAAAAAAGAGCGCTTGGACACTGTGGACAGGTTTTTGACGGGGCTCCCACATAAACACAAAGCAGGAGATGAAGCATCGCCAAATATGTTTCCAAACCAACTTCCTTCCAAGCCAAAGACTAGAAAATATGGTGAAGCATATCTTCCTTTGGCTTCACCTGCACAAGTGCCGAGGTAGGTCTCCCTGCAAAATTAGTTTCCCTGCGCGGGAGCAGCACTGGGCTCTCCAAATCACGGACAAACAGGATCCCACATTCTTGATTTTAGTTCACAAACACTTCTTGTAATAACTAACTACTCCTGACATTTTGGACATGTTAGCTCTTTGTGCAGTAAAGTTACAGTGGGATACAAATAATATCAGGCTGATCCTGCCGTAATTTGTTCCCCCGGTTCAAATCACGGACAAACAGTATCCCACAGCTGTTTATGTGTTTAAACCCATTTTGCACAGAGAGACATTTTTGAAAAATGTATTGATAGCAATGTTGAAAATTATTACACAGGAAAAAAACAACTACACGTAAAATAATCACACCGTGACGCCTCTTTTCTTTCTAAATGCAGGGACAGTAACTGCGTGTGTATATGTAAGCGTGTAAAACCTGCAGATAGTCAGATTAACAGTATTTTGTCTCTATCTGCCATTCTGCAATTCATCTCATGTAAACAATAACGTGGCGCACAGCGTGACGTGAATAGAGGCACATACCTTTGACGTTGCGTGACGAACTCTGTAATCCTCGTCCACACGTAAAAGCAAAAAAGGAGTTTTAAATAATCTCCGTTTTCGGTGAATCGCAACGCCGTTTACGTGTTGACGAAAGACCCAAACGCATAGAAACAGCTGAGTTTTCAAAAATACCGGTATAGGTGTGGACGTAGCGTAAAAGAGTTAGTAGTATATTTTATTACTACCTGTAATTTATTGCCGTTTATTTGTATTTGCTTAATTGTTTACTAAATGTTTGAGGTGTGAAATAAACCGCAATGGAGTTTGTAAACAAAATATGGGTGTGTGTGTTTGGAGGATGTGTTTGTGCGGGGGGGGGGGGGCGCGCGAACATTTTTCTTGTAAAAAAGGGGGGCCTGGCAAAAAAAGTTTGGGAACCACTGCCTTAGACAATTGCCTTCAGATGACCCCAAAGATAAAAGTCTAAGGGGGTCAGATCGGGAGACCTTGGGGTCCATTCAACTGGCCCATGACGACCAATCCACTTTCCAGGAAACTGTTCATCTAGGAATGCTCGGACCTGGCACCCATAATGTGGTGGTGCACCATCTTGCTGGAAAAACTCAGGGAACGTGCCAGCTTCAGTGCATAAAGAGGGAAACACATCATCATGTAGCAATTTCAAATATCCAGTGGCCTTGAGGTTTCCATTGATGAAGAATGGACCCACTATCGTTGTACCCCATATACCACACCAAACCATCACTTTTGTTGTTCCAACAGTCTTGGAGGGATCCATCCAATGTGGGTCAGTGTCAGACCAATAGCGGTGGTTTTGTTTGTTAACTTCACCATTCACATAAAAGTTTGCCTCATCATTGAACAAAATCTTCTGCATGAACTGAGGGTCCTGTTCCAATTTTTGTTTTGCCCATTCTGCAAATTCTGTGCGCCGATCTGGGTCATCCTCGTTGAGATGCTGCAGTAGCTGGAGTTTGTAAGGGTGCCATTTGTGAGTAGCTAATATCCGCCGAAGGGATGTTCGACTAATGCCAGTCTCCAGTGACATGTGGCGAGTGCTACGCTGTGGGCTCTTGCTGAATGAAGCTAGGACAGCCACTGATGTTTCTTCATTAGTGACAGTTTTCTTGCGTCCACATTTTGGCAAATCCAACACTGAAACAGTTTCACGAAACTTAGCAAGCAGTTTGCTAACTGTAGCATGGGAGATGGTTGGTCTCGTAGGGTGTCTTGCATTGAAATCTGCTGCAATGACCTGGTTACTGCATTCACCAGATATCAACACAATTTCGATCCGCTCCTCACGTGTTAACCTCTTCGACATGTCAATGGCTGTGAACAAAGAGAAACTTGTAAATAACTCATGAAAGAATAAAGTTACATTGAAACCAAGCACACCATTGTTTTTCTTGTGACATTACCAATAAGTTTGATGTGTCACATGGCACTCTTCCTATTGAAAAAACAAAAGTTGTATCCAAGATGGCCGACTTCTAAATGGCCACCATGGTCACCACCCATCTTGAGGAGTTTGCCCCCTCACATATACTAATGTGCCACAAACAGGACTTTAATATCACCAACCATTCCCATTTTATTACGGTGTATCCATATAAATCGCCCACCCTGTATATATATACACAAACACAAGCAGACTCTTGTCTATTTGCCTATACAAGTATATATGTAAACTTACATTTGCACATACATATACATGCATATAGACACACACAAGTACGCACATGGACATAAATACATGTGTCACGAGATGCGAGTATCGGAGTAATACTCTGTCTATTTCTGGTAGCCTTATGACAATAATAGCGTTCTCTCTCTAACTTCAGACTCTGCGAAGCAGCTTTAGGATGCTGGGTCTGTGTTTTAGGATTTTTCTGGATTTTTCCACGCACGTATGGTTCACTTTTACTCACATATAACAAATAATCTTGTGGGTCAAGTCAAATTCCTCTGCCAGCACTGCTGCATCTTCTAGTGCGATTACCTTATTTAAACCGACAGTAAACAGTCACATATAAGCTTTAAGTGATTTGCAGAATTTTTTTTAATTTACAGTTACACAGAGTCCTAACCTTTCTGGAAACTAGGTAGTACAAATCACTGGGTGTTATTTCAGTAAATCACACTAAATATGAAGGTACCAACTCACATGTAGTTAAACTGCAGAGAGAACACAGAGTCACACAGGGGGCAGGTTGAGTTGGGCCATTTACATGACTTTGCTGGCTTTACTGTGTGATGACCCTTGAGTACACTATAGTCACTATATGTTACGGCTCACGACACATCACCGTACACATAGGGCCTTGGGGAACAGGTGTATGATTTGTGTGTCTGTGCTTTTTGTGCTGTGTTTTAATTATTTTTTTTATCTTATTATTATATTTTCTCCCCTTTTCTTTTTTTCTTTGTCTTTTTTGTCCTGCCTTTGATATTGTCATATTACGCATGTACTATTTAACAGAAATAATACAAATAAAAATGTATAAATAAACAGATAAAAGAAACACACAAACCAATGGGGCCTATTGAGAATTTATAGATGTCATCTTGGAAAAGCAAATGTGCTTGGTACGACATTGAATTCCGATCATAAATCTGATTGCAAAAGCTGCCAGAAAAGACAGGCTAAAAACAAAAAAAAACACAGGGCCCCTCCTCCTCCTGCTCTCTTGCTCACTTTGTCTCTCTCACTGTCTGCCTGCCTCCCTGCATCTGTAATTAGCTCACTGTGATAATCTCCTTAAAGCTGAATCTACCTTCACCTCCAACCAACTTCAGCTGCACTTCCTCCACCAGACAATAGAGAGTGTTCCTCTAAGAAAGTTTTAAGGATGGAATAACAATGATATAATTTCTGTATTTTTGAAGGGTTCTCTGTGATTTGGTCATTGGTCGATTATATTATTATATTGGTTAAATTGTACTTTTTAGGGTCTGTCATATGTTCTGGCTCTGAAGAGGTCCCGAAGGGGTTGCTCTCTGTTATTAAAGCTCCTGTGACTCTGACCTGTGCTGTGGTGAAAAGTGATGGCCTCTCTCAGGAAATCAGACATTATGCTGACGAGTTAATCTGTTGCATTTATGTTACTGGGCCACAAATCACCTGGTCAGAGATCATGAGCTCTGATTCGCTCATATGACTTTTGGCTCCTCCCCTTAAATCTTGAAGAGACTAAGTAGCACAGAATCTCTGCTACCGTCACTCTGAGAACACCTAGACCAAAACAAAAACCAGCACATTCTCCAGCAAAATTGATGGTTCCATTCCTGGAGAACTCTGAAAGATCCTGGAGACATCGTTTGACAATCTGATCAAGATTAGAGCGCATGAGACTGCCGCTCTAGTGCTGTCGGACCTCCAAATCACCATGTTTGCTCTACTTCAATAGGATTAAAAGAGGAGAGTCTGGATTATCAAGAGTCATTGCAGAGATGCAAGAATAGAAGCTCAGACTGCAGGAGAGAATGCCACGGTAGACTAACCTGCTCATGTGTGTGACCACACAATACAGCGGGGTCCTTAACCAGCAGACTGCTGCTGAGCTAGACTTCTGGTGATTACTTGGAAAATTTCTGGATTTTTGGGCATCTGTTTCAGCAACTCTAATCTGGTGGAAAGGTGGGGGAAAGGGGGCAGGGTTTATGCTGCAGTAGTCACCCAAAGTTGATCCCCTCTATCAACTTCAAGTCTTCTCCAAACTAACTGTAAACACTGAAGGCACAAACATGCACTTGACAGTTGGACTACAATAATCTCATTACTGACAGGCATGAACTGCTCTGCAAACTGCAGGCAGTACTCGGAACAAACAGCACACAGAAACCCAGTGAGGAGGAGGAGAGGCTGCTACATGGATTACAGGTTCTTTCTCATCTTCCTCCTGCTCCCCTGAAGCCTCCTCCTTGTCCTTCATGGCGTCCAGGCGGACCTGTGAGTGAAGCATTTGAAAGCTATGTAACTTGGAGAACTATGATTACAAGTACACACATCAACATGTTTTGACATTTTGTTTGAGATAAATATGACGTTTCAGTAATCTGGTGTTACTGTTCTGATTTGGCTGTTCTGATTAGTTAGAGTTTTGTCAAGTATCTTCGGGGGGGGGGGCAGACTGTAGCATGTCTGCAGCACAGCTTTACATGAAGGCCAGGAGGAACATTCAGAGAGCAAATGTGAAGATGATGCAGCTGCATTTCACTGCTGAAGATTGAAATAAAAGCAGAAGGAGCCTCATACAGCACAAAGGAGGAAATCCATTCTGTGCTCAGGTCCATGGGTTAATTTTGCAAAGGATTCTCCACGGAGGGTTAAAAATCTCTTTATTTACCATCAGCTTCATCTGAGCCCTCAAAATTGAGAAATTCTTCAACAGTTAACTTTTTTTTTTCAAAGCAATGCTGGTGATGTTTGAAACTAAATTAATTTTTTATCCATCCATTGTTGAATTTGTTCAGGTTTATTAACCAGTCATTTTTAGTGCCTCTGTTTTAACGACTGATGAGGAGTTCGTGCATCCAGAATCGATTGTGCTCCTAGAGGAGTGTTCAGATTTTAGTGAAACTTCTTATGGTCACATAATGGCCAATGGCCATAATGACTCAAGGTCATAATTTTCTTTTCACAGACAAAATCTGTGAACTGTGATGGATGGTGAACCAGGTGAGCTGCTACATGATTGACATCCTGGTTTGCTTAAAACCAGCTCTGCTTAATGTGAAGAGTTGCTGCTTTAACAGTTTAAACCAAATTTTGATTATTTTGAGGGATGGGCTGTTTACAGCGGCATCACTTAGTTCTGCTCATCCAGAACCGAGAATTGTGTGTATTTATGTAAGTAAATGTGGTTACAGCAGGTTAACTGTTCTTCCTATTTTTCCTGTTGATGGTCCATAATTGGTGCCAAAAACCTCAGCTTATTGAGCAGCTGATTGATAACATTATTCAGCAATTTTCATGTTGGTGTTAATGTACATAGAGGATGTCTGTGTAGGTTCCATCCAGGTCATGAGGAGTCTTAAGGAGCTTGGAAAAAAATCAACTGGCTGGACCTAAAGTTCTTTGAAGACGTTTCATTCGAGAGGCTTCTTCATTTCTAAAACCAAATGGTGGAGAGTCCGAGGTGATGTTGGGCAACTGGTAAAATTTATCAACCATCAACGATAGGCTGAGCCTTTCACTGATCGTTTATACAAGAGCGATTTATTTATTTATTTGCCCATGAGTAACTTTGCTAATAATGTTGGTTAAAGTTAAGAGAATCAGTCAAGGGAAAAAAATAATAGGGCTGTTGTAACGGCACCGTCTTCCAGCTACTGCACCCTCCTCAGAGTGTGCCCAAATGCAGCAATTCATTTACTCAAACTCATAACAGAAAGAAAGAAAGGCAGTAGCCTATGTTCAGAAAAAAACCCAAACATTTTATTTAATTAAAAACCCCACAATGGTTGGGAGGGAAACAAAGAGAAACTGGCTTCGTTTTTCCACTATAACTTTGTTTACAGGCCATTCCAGTGTTTATCTGTCGTACACGCTCGACCAAACAACAAATACAAAATTAAACAAAAAGTATGTTAAAATTCAAAATGTCTCTTCCGGCAAACATAACTTTAAGTCTTTTGTGCGATTTGTCACATCTCAAATGAATAGATAAATGAATAGTCCAAAAAGTAGAAAAGAAAAGAAGGTAAAATATTCCCTCTAAACAAAATTTATAAATTCTAAATGTGCAAATCAGTCAGTGCACGATTATATTGCTCTGCCCATCAAAAAGTCTGCCCCTGCGCAAATATATCGCCTGTTGTCGGTTATTGGATGATTGTTGGTTGGAAAATTTGTACATATCTCCCAACCTTAGTCCCAGGTATTAAAACCACAGAGCGGGGTTGTCCCTTAGAAGGGTCGTTAAACCAGCATTTACCAAGTGCCTCATCACATGAGGCAAGGTGTAAAGAAAGGCGTGTCTCAGTATGACTGGGAAGGATCTCAGAATGCATTGTAGATAGCAAACGGTGTAATAAGCCATCCTCTCTGTTCATAGATGGTCATTCACAGTAAACATAGATGGCCTCTTTTACTCCTTTCACATATCTGTCTTCTCGCTCAAAAATGTGGTCGTTGGCAGCCTCAAAAGATTGACCCCCACAAAAGTTCTCCCTGTGTAGATTTTGCAGGTTCACATTGTGCATTTGTGGCTTCTCTGGATACTCCCACTTCCTCCTACAAGCCAAAGACATGTGTGTATGTGTTTTAAAACACCTTTAACCTCTTCTGGTTGCTAGGAGACATGGACAGTAGTCAATGGTGGGATCATGGTTCCTGGCATGGCGAGCCTGCACCCATGTCTATGGTGAGTTGACGCCCTGCCCTGTCAGTAATCCACCAAACAAACCCTGTTCTGAATGCTGAACTGTTGTTGGTTGCTGTTGTTGCTAAGTAACCATGTGTTTCCCATTGTGAATCATCAGCAGCCAGTCACATGGCAGCCCTCCAAGGATGGAGAGCGTCTGATTGGTCGAATTTTACTGAACAAGCGGATGAAGGACGGAACTGTTCCCGCAGATACAGGAGCACTGCTGGGACTCAAGGTGGCCTTCTTCTGCTTTGTTCTACTGCCTTTTCCTTTTCCTTTTTCTTCCGCTATTCTTCTCTTCTCTTCATTCTCCTCCTTTGATAATACAGTTTGGTGCTGTATGTTTGCAGGTTGTCGGTGGAAAGATGACAGAGTCTGGTCGTCTCTGTGCTTTCATCACTAAGGTGAAGAAAGGTAGTCTGGCTGACACTGTGGGTCACCTGAGACCAGGTAAACACACTGATTTTCCTGATAGGTCTTAGTTACTTTGTTCACTGAGTCAGAGGTTGCTAAAACTGAATTAGATGGACTCTACAATGTTATCTTTTCTTCTTTTCTGCTTTAGGAGATCAGGTTCTGGAGTGGAACGGTCGGGTTCTTCAAGGAGCCACATTTAATGAGGTCTACAACATCATACTGGAGTCCAAACAAGAACCACAGGTGGAGCTGGTGGCGTGTCGACCGATAGGGTGGGTCTCTGATCAAGCTGAGAGGCAGAAAATATTTCTGAGGTTGCTCTCTTCTCTTAGAACATCACAGTAACAGATTGTTGCTGATTCTGTGTTCTTCAGAGATGTTTCCAGATCAAGAGAGAGTGCCCATGTCCAGCTGAACTCCAGTGAGTCTATATAAAACAAAAACTACATCTGTCCTGTTCATTAAGAACTTCCATAGATCTGATAGTGACCAAAGTTCCTGCTGACTCAGAATTGGTTTATTTAATGTTCAGGTTCCAGTTCCTTTGACTCTCAGAAAGTTGGCCCATCCATCTCTGTCACATCTCCAATGAGCCCCAGTGTTCTGTCTGGACAGGTCTCAGTAAGTTTACCCAGCATGCACTGCATCGTAACACAGCCACTCAGCAGTCAGTTAATAGCATTTCCATGGTGATGTGTGTTTTCAGACTGTGGACAGGCAACCTCTGGTTCCCCGGATTCAGGTAAAAGTTGAAAAGGATGGTGTGTGCATGTTCATCTTTATTTACTCTGTAGTGTAGTCTTTTAGGCTGTAGATAAATTTATCACAGAAGAAGCAGAACAAAGTCCTCCAACTTTCTGCTTTTAGTGGTTCTGAGGGTATCCATTGTTGTTCTAAATGATTCAGCTTATGTGGCTAGAGACAATTCTAAAATGTGCTTGTAGTTAAAGTACTTTGAGCGGTCGGTAAGAGTAGAAAAGTGTTATATAAATATGAGAACTTTACAGTATAGTTCTGTTAGCACTGTTCTTGTCTGTAGGGTCCTTTGCTCTTCCAAAGAATTTTGCCTCCTTTAGCTGTGTTCCATAACTATTTTTCAATATCTATTCATGCTAAGGCTCAGCTGCATTCCCCTGCAGTTTTGTGATTCTGTTTTGTACCTCTACTTTTTGCTTTGTAAAAACTCTCTAAGGTTCCTTCCAGGGGTCCTGACTCTGTTGCTGTTCCTTGGGGTTCCATTACAGTTATGGGTTGATACAATTTTCTTCATGTCCCCTTTTGGTTATCATCTTACTGGGTTCTCTGTGTTTTCTGTAGCAATCACCTGGTGTTTCACTGGGCTCAGCTGGTAATTGGTTATATTGTCTGTTTGAATTTGTAGGTGCTTTTGTTCTGCTCTGCTAACAAAACTTTTCTGCAGGGTATCTCCTGCTGATGACCGGAGCTTCTTTTCTTTGGTCATTTTTTTGTTGTTCTCCAGGCTTCTTCTGTATTACTATAGTGTCCTGATGATGATGT
The DNA here is from genome assembly GCF_013358895.1 of Oreochromis aureus. Lineage (NCBI taxonomy): Eukaryota > Metazoa > Chordata > Actinopteri > Cichliformes > Cichlidae > Oreochromis > Oreochromis aureus. The sequence goes on along the minus strand of NC_052962.1, from coordinate 5,322,205 downwards.
TGTGGGTATTCTACAGGTGAAGCTATGGTATGATAAAGTCGGCCACCAACTGATTGTCACCGTTCTTGGAGCCAAAGAACTTCCTGCTCGGGATGACGGCCGACCCCGGAACCCATACGTCAAGATCTATTTCCTGCCAGATAGAAGGTGAAAAAGCAATCAAAGACCAGTGTTTTATGGATCAGAGGTTCCTTGAAAAGTAAAACTGTAGAACTTCTGGTATCCTTTAAAACCAGTAGTGGACTATTCTCTGTGATTGGCTGTTAATTGTACCTTCCTCATTTAACAGTGATAAGAGTAAGCGGAGGACAAAGACGGTAAAGAAGTCGTTGGAACCTCGGTGGAACCAAACCTTCATGTACTCTCCAGTCCATCGACGTGAGTTCAGGGAGCGAATGCTTGAGCTGACAGTCTGGGACCAGGCTCGAGTCCGAGAGGAGGAGAGCCAGTTCTTGGGAGAGGTGAGAACCCATGAACAATACAGAACAATGGAGAGGATATGGGGAAAACCCATTAAACTAAAAACCTTTAACAGTTCAGTTCTGACCTACTCTGCCTTGCCTTGACATCACATTCATCACCTGTTCAGTCCTGCAGTAATTATTCAGTTTTTATTGAATTATAGATCCCTAGCACTGGTTCATGTTATTGCAGCCTACATATCAAAATACCAATAAATGATGCATGTTGCTAGGCAACCCAGTGTGCCTTGTCTTACATTACTTACTGGGGTCAGAATAACGTCCTCTGCAGTTGTGATTATAAGTGATCGTGATTTTTTTTTTCTTGTCCCACACACCCCTAAATTCACAGATGATTAAACACATTTTCGGAAAACTCATGAAGTCTGAGATGATGGAATTTTAATTTAACAGAATTTGAAAATGCCAAAGGGTCAAAGTGACCCCCTTTGTGATTCTAGTGTCAATTGGCACTGAAAATGTTAAAACAGGTCCATGTGCTTGCTCCCAGTTCTTAATTCGTTCTCCTTACTACATACTCTGTATATTCTTAGTGTTTCTGTATGTTCTCTGTATGTTTTGCATCCATTCTCCTGAGTCAGATCCTGATAGAGATGGAGTCGGCTCTGCTCGACGATCAGCCTCACTGGTACAAACTGCAGCTTCATGACGTTTCCTCTCTGCCACTGCCCAAAGCCTCCCCCTACCTGCAGAGGAGAGGACTGCAGGCTGAGCACACACACAGCAGCAGGAGGCTGCAGAGTGAGACACACACACACAGTCTCTCTCTCTCTCTCTCTCTCTCTCTCTCTCTCTCTCTCACACACTCACACACACACACACACACACACACACACACACACACACACACACACACACACACACACACACACACACACACACAAAACGTGTGTCACAACCTCACACAACAACATGTTATTTGATGGATCATTTGGAGGGATGCTCTCCTCTGCTGGGACTGGTAATTTCACTGTAGTTGATTTATGCCCTGATCACTGGAAAATGAGTCGGTTGCTGAACTTTTGTTCAAACTGCTTTGATGCTGACAGGGGAATAGGAGTTTTAGAAATATGTGAAAATTCCAACTTGCTGAAAGGAATAAATTTGAAACAACCCTGACCTTACCATGTTATAGAGTCGGAGGAGAAAGGAGAACTCTGAGATTTGTTGCCAAAGATTGACAAGAGTCAAATGACTGAAGGAGTCCAAAACTCGACATTCATCTTTTTGCAGACTTAATGGAGAGTCCAGCCTCTGGTTGCTGAGGTAACCCTCTAATATGTCTATCAATGGTAGCCTTTGTTTCTGTTGGTAGTCAGCTAGTTGTAGCAAAGAAAAAGGGAGAAAAAACTTCAGTATACACTCACTCTGCCTCACTAACACGATGGTCTCTGGTTGCCATGTCGCTGCTGGGCTCTTCCTACATGTATGCCCCTGAAGTCAATTGTAGAAAAGCTCAAAATGAAAGAATGTTGGATAGGGCTTATTTCATCAGTGAATGTTTAGTCCAACAACCTAACAACCAGTCACAGCAGACCAGGCCTCTGGCAGATCCAATCCAACACCAGTCCTCTCATTCATTTCTTTATTTGTTTATTATGCTTTATTGTTAACGTGTTCTTCTTTTTTTGTTTCATTTGTTTTTCTTTATTTTAAATCACCCACAACGCTTTGCTAGACAAAGGTCATTACTATAACTCAGGTAAAAACGTGCGCCCTTGTGTGTGTGTGTGTGTGTGTGTGTGTGTGTGTGTGTGTGTGCGCATGCACAAGTGAGCTTCTGACCCTCTGTTGCTAATGCTGACCTCTATGGCATTTCGCTGTGTGATGCTAAGCTATCCATTTCTTGTGCTATTTAGTATTTATCGTTTTAATAAGTTGTTGATTGAAAATCGCTGCACAAATATAGCCCTGCCTGATCATATTATAGTGATGTAATTAAATGTTATTTTACCAGGCAGAAAGCTCTCATGAAAGATATTATGTAGCCAAATCATGGGAGATGTAGTTGTTGAAATATCTGTACCTCAGCTACTCGAAACTCGATAATTAGGGTTTGATCTTTGAAGGACTAGAACAGAACTAGCTGCCTGGATCCTGGAGTGATTGATTAGAGTGAGTGCATCCAGAAGGTTATTGGGTTCCTTGAAGATATGTCAAACTGTGCATGAAAAGGTTCTGGACAGCCTTAGACTGTTCAGTGGATTCTTGGTAAGTCTCTCAGGGGAGTTCTGGATCTTCTTGTGGGAGATCTTTGATGTTGTACCAGGAGGAGTCAAATGGAGGTTCTAGGTGTAGGATGTTGAATATATGAACATATGGTCAGCCCAGTTCAACTTCTTAAAACAAAAAAACAACAACTAAGACAGTTTTATGATGAGTTTTATGGTTGGAAATCCTCAGGTGAACGGCTACAATGACCTAACCAGTGGTACATATCAGATAGCTGGTCAAAATGTTGCTTAATTTTGATGGCGGATTTTTTTTTTGTCAGTATTGTCATTGTAACCTGTAACTGTGTTTTAGTTCAATTATCCTGTGAGTTGGACTTCATTTATGTTATTGATAGCACTGTATGACCCTGTGGAACAAAATATGACCCTTTGCTGATATGGAGTTCACAACAGAAAAATAAATCAGAGAACAGAAGTGATCACTGCATCATTTCTATAACAATGATGCAGTTGTTATGTCCAGCTTTATTTCTGCAGAGAGACTCATGTTAAAGTCGTGAGCATGGACTCCTCAGGATGGAGGAGGTCAGTGCTGCTCAAATTCCCACAGGTGTTCTATCGCTCTTTATATTTTTCTTCCAGCTGATCTTTGCTGGACGGGTTGTGTTGCTCCACATTTCTCTTTAAAAGATGACAGCAAGTGACACACTCATCTCTACTTTCCTCCTTGGAACTTTTGTCTGGATGTTTTTATGCTTTAACAGTTTATGGACAGGAAGTTGACTTCATTTTGGTACACTGATACATACTCATGATGCCATCTATAAATGTTCTCTTTCTAGTACCTTAATCTCTCATGCAGCCACCTATCATCAAACTCTGACCACTCTGCTTCATTTTTGGGACTAATGCAGAAATCTTATTTGTGTATAAACATGCTGGCCTTTGTGTGGCCAGAAAATTATTAATTTTAGTATTCAGTCCGATACTGTGACTGCTGCTAAATTTCACACATTTGTTAAAGGCTGATGTGGATGTGGATGAAAAGGTTCTGGTCAAGGAGTTGTAAAAGGTTTAAGGGAGTCTGTGTGTAATATCAGATGAATGTGTCTTTTATTGCTCCTGTGTTAACTGGTTTGTCCTCTGGCTGTTCGGTCTGGGAGTGTTAGATTTGTTGACCTTCTTGTAGAAGATTACAGATGAGCTGCTTACAGGCTTAAATGTCCTCCCTCTGTCCATCTGCAGGGTCTCAGAGGATCAGTGACAGCGAGTTTTCAGATTATGACTGTGAAGACGGCATTGGGGTGATATCAGGTAAACTCCATATCCCATCATTCACTGCAGTCTCATTTTAAAGGATACTGGAGAGAATACTAGCTGGCTCAAATGGATTAAAAACATGCTGCTGTGGAATCTAATCATTTTATAAGTTCCTCAAACTGCTGAAGGTAAACCATTTGAGGATTATGACATAAATGTGACTGCATAACTTGAGATTACAAAATGACTGAGTCAGGGTTGATGGCTGAACTCCTGCTCTGTTTCTCTGTGTGCAGACTACAGACAGAATGGGCGCGAATTCCATAGTTCCACCCTCTCAGTGCCAGAGCAAGTGATTTCTCCCAATCACTGCTCCCGTTCTGACTTGGTCAGAATGAGGTCACGGTCACCGAGCCAGCCACCTCCTCACAGGTAAGTATCTGTGTGTTGGGGATTTGAGATGGGTCCAAAACACAACAACAAAAGAAGAAACTAAAAAAGGTACCTGAAGAGCTAAAATGAGAAAGACAAGATGGGACGTGAGGGTAGAAAAGGAAAGATGCCACCAGAGAAGATTTGGGAGTACAGCAAGTTGATGCTTTAATCTGCAATAAAACTACAGTATTTATCGTATCATGTACTTCAAAAGATTCTTGACTGTGAGAGCTTATTGGAGATAATTTATTGTGAGTTTATTGGTCTTTCCCCATAAAGTTATAAATATGTATTTCCATCTTTCTCTATCCTTATTGAGCTTATCCAAAAGAGTGACTATATGCAAACATTAAGTTTGTAATAAGTAACACCGTGTTTAGGCTATTAAAACTCAGCTGTTCTCAAGAGATATCGAGTCTGATGAAGTGCCTCAGACTTTGTCCAGGTGATCATTTACTATGTACAGCATTATCTTATAGCGCATATCTCCTATTTGTATCCCTTGGAAATCACTGATCCAACAGGTAGCAGCAGCTGTGCAGTATGTCTACATGAGTCAAAATGCTGTGGAAATAATGTCAGTGTTTTTATAATATCAGCGGCTGTGGATCGGGTTGAGCAGGTTGGCGAGCAATCGAAAGGTTGGTGGTTCATTCCCCAGCTACTCAAGTCGGTTGAAATTTCCTTGTAAATTATAAATGAAGTGGTTCTTATGACATGCTTTCTACCTACTATTCAGACTGCAGTGATCGCATCGCAATGTTCCAGTATCTTGCCCGAGGCGCTTTGGCATGCAGGCTAGAGCAGACAGGGATCAACCACCAACCTTACAATTATTAGATTATCTGCTCTACCTCCCGAGCTACAGCCACCCTGAAGTCCAAATGTTCAGCAAATGTTGCACTATATGAATGTGTGTGTGAGACCAGATGAATGAGACTTGTAATAGAAAGTGCTCTGAGTGCTCAAATTGAGTATAAAGGCACTACATAAGTACCAGTCCATTTGGCATTTATCATATAGAAGTCTAATAAACTCAAAACATTAGTAGCTAAATCCATATTGTTCAAGAGGAAGAAATATATAGTGCCCCTATGACTACAGAATTTTTGACTGGATAAAACTAGCTTGATCGGGATGGATTCTACTAAGTACTTTGGCTCTCATAACTCTTTCAGCATTTTCCAAAAATCCAGACTGTCCTTGATATCATTCAGACTGTTGGTCACCTCAGGGACTTCGACCATGTGTGGAGAATGTGTTAACATCATTCCCTGTTGTTTAGATGTTTTCTAAGAAAGTTAATAATCTTGGCATTCACCGCGGCTGTTTCACGCTCTAGAATTGTAGCACCATCGCTCTCATGTCATTAGCAAAGCTAAAGTTATGTTGGTCTGGCATGCTGGCAGCCGTAAAACTCACATGAGCTGTTATCTTCCCTTTCCTGGCAGTTTCTTTTGTTATGCTTTTTTTTTTTTTTGTCACCAGTTTACTGCTTTAAAAGTGCAATAATTAGTATTCAAGGTTTAATACGACTTATGGGTTTTTATCTTGAACTTTGAACTTGAATTTTTAAACCAATAAGCTTTTGGAGTCAGACAGGAAGTGGCCTTCCTAAAGGCATCATCCTCATTTTATCCAGACTTTTCTGTTCTTGCCACTCTGACCTTTGACATCTGGTTGCCAGCAATAACCCTCTTTACCCGTTATATCGGGAGGACGCGGTGCGGCTGCTGCGGGGCTCCAAACTGAGCCGAGCATTCTCTGATGCCAGCCAATACAGCAGCCCGAACAGGTAACTATGGTAACACATAGGAACATGCCTGATGTGAGTCATCTGGACACCAGCTAATCAGCATGCACCCTGCATCATGTAATATTGTTTATCTGCAAACTGATAATGAATAACCAGTTAACATGGTGTCGGACTGCAGCAGGTGTGTCAGAGTCAGGTAAACCCCACCTCTCTGCTGCTGCTGAACAGGTTTGAATCAGGAAACGGGTTGCATATTGATTAGAGATCTGATCCTTGTACAGGTTTTAGAAGTAGATTTAGTGCTTTTCTTTGATGTTTTACTACTAGTTGTTCTGCTTCTGGCTACAGTAACAGTTAGATCTTGTTGGAGTAAATTCATTTACTGGGTGATGTACTGGGTTACAGAGATATTTTTATGCTGCAGCTTTGAGTTCTGCTTTTGAACTGGTTTTGACATTACAGCTTAGAGTTGCTTATACTGCCGGCTTGATTATTGATTGTAGTAGTATTGATTGTAGTAGTAGTTATGGTCCAGGTTATAATATTTAGTTTTAGTGTCCCTGTAGAGCACTTAGTGGTACAGTTAATAGTACTGGTTGTAGAACAGCAGTTGTACTGCTCTGACTGGTGCTCTGACTGGACACTGCTTCTCCCTGTGTAGGCCATTGAGGCGGATGTCGCTTGCCAACTCACTTGATTCCCATGACAGGTACTTCTCTACTAGAATTCCAGCAGTTGCAGTAGTCATAGTACCAGCAGTAAAAGCAATGATCTAAGAAAGTGGGGTATTTTTCTTTCTTGTAATCCTTTTCTGTGTGTAAGATATTTTAATGGCCCTAACCACAGCTGGACAAACCACATCATCAATGGGAGCTGTGATGACTACAGGTGAGCCTTGGAAATTAGGATGTAGTGTTAGAGGTTGATGGTAGGTTCAGACTCATCATGTTTTGCAGTTCTGACATCTTTCTGTTCTTCAGTCAGGACTTCATCCCTGATTTTCCCTATGAGCCTGACACCTACGATGAGGAACTACTGAGGTAAATGGATGAACATTTAAACAGTTTGACTGTTTAAAGGTGGACATTCAGACCTACCAGTTGTTGTGGCAGTAAAGAACAGGTGTATTCAATTCAGATCAATTTTTTAAATACATATCTTATCAGGCAGCTGATGCCACTTTATATTTTTAGGTAAGACTCTACAAGAGATTAAAACCCTACTATCAGATGATCTCCTGTGAGCAGCACTTGGCAACAGTAGAGAATGAAGAACTTCCTTCTTTAAAGATGTCAAACTTTACATCGTGGGCAACACAGAGCTCACTTTGATCTTAAGTGGGCCAGACCACTGAAATTCGCCTTACTGTCAGTGTAACAAACTTAACTACACATTTTATCCCTGAGATATTTTAATGTAATAAAAGAGATTCCAATTTCAAGAACACATCAGTTTTTCTACATTTATAAAAGAAAATAGTAAATGAAAAAATTCTGTCAACACACTTGTTAGGGCTTAAATTGTAAGATAAATGTGTAAAATAACAGAAAAAGTTCTGGGACCTCATTACCCAGATTGACCTGTAATTATACAATGGAAACATTTTGTTAATTGACAGACTCAAACAGACAAAATACAGTTAATGTCCAAAATTTATGTCCTTCTTCACATTTTTGAAAGCCACCGAGCGGGGCTGATATGAGTCTTTGGCTAGCTGATTTAGCCTAGCATTCAGCCCTAACTATAAGCTTTATTATAAAGGAAAGTTTTGAATCTTATATTAAAAGTAAATGGGGGGCCTGTGTCCTTAATCCAAACCTAGTCCTAGGCCTGATGGCTACCCCTTCCTGAGCCTGGTTCTGTCGAAGGTTTCTTCCTGTCAAAAGGGAGGTTTTCTTTCCCACTGTTGCCAAGTGTTTTCTCAACAGGCGTTGTCTGGTTATTAGGGTTTCTCTCTAAGGCTACGTTCACACTGCAGGTCTTAATGCTCAATTCCGATTTTTTGATCAAATCCGATTTTTTTTGTCTGCTTGTTCACACTACACATAAAATGCGACATCAAACGCGCTCTAGTGTGAACGCTCAAAGCGGCCCGCATGCGCAAAAGAAGATGTCACACACAACTCGCTCTGTTTAGACCCAGAGCAAACAATATTGTTTGACTGATTGGCCTCAATATAAAGACTTCGGACTTTGTTTCCAAATTTTTGCTTTAAGTTATTTTGTTATTTACATAATAATGCAAATAACCTAATAATGATCCTTTTTGCTGTTTTAGAGGAGCGGTGCTTCAAAGGATAGTTGCAGATTTCTGTCAGAATCTGCAGAAAATACAGTAAAAATAAAATGTTCACATTTCTCCAACGTGGTCTTCCTAACAGTGTCACGGCTGGGGCAGCAGTCGTGTTGAGGAAAGGAGGACCCAAAATGCAGACGGCAGTGGAGATGCAGGTGGAGATTTATTTACAGTGAAAAGCCCAAGGTGAGGGCAGAACTGAACATGAACCTAAACTGGGAAAACTAACACAAACAGAGGACACGATGCGAGGAACAGAGAGACACGGGGATATACCTAAATGATGCGGAGAAATGCAGAAGAACGCAGACAAACGCAGGCGAGCCGACAACGAGCACAGACCGACACCCACTAAATATACACACACCAGGTAATCGGGTAATCACACACAGGAGGGGAGAACAGCTGATCCTAATACACACGATGACTGGAGGACAGACACAGATAGGGCTGATAAAACACTAAACTTCAAGTTCAAATCAGAATAAACACAAGGCACAAAAATGAACTTCAAGGAAACACAAAACGCTGGGTCAAAATGACCCAGGATCATGACAGCACCCCCCCTCCAAGGGCTGGCTCCAGACAGACCAAAACAAAAACAGACGACCACCCCAGGGCGGGCGGTGGGGGGCCCAGGACGGAGGGACCAACACCAAACAAAAGCAAACTCCAGCGAACCGAATGGATTGTCCAAAACACAACATACACACACACTGGAGTCCTCGAACAGGGTCCCAAAACACAGTTCAGGAGGCCGGCCCGGAGGCTGACAACTCAGGAGTCTGAAACAGTTCACCTCCGGAGGCCGGCCACGTTGGCGATACAAATCCAAAAACCGACCGCGCGGAAGGCAGCGGTGGCGAAGTGGAAACAGTTCAGGGGGCCGTCCGTGCACACGGCAACGGGCAAACAGTTCAGGGGGCCGACCGTGCACACGGCAACGGCGGTGGCAGAGCAGGTCCGGAGGTTGGCCGCGAAGCCAGCGGTGGCGGCGAGTTCTTTCAGGAGGCCGCCCTCGACGGCCATGATGCCAGCTTAGAGGCCTGGAAAGCGGCCAACAAGGATGAGGTGGCACAGGGTGAGCTGGCTCTGACGGCAGTGTTGACGAGGCTGAGGCTGACTCGGAGGCTGCAGCCGGAGCTGGACCAGGCGGCGAGGCAGGAACAGATGCTGAGGCCGGACCAGGCGGCGAGGATGAAACAGACGCTGAGGCCGGACCAGGCGGCGAGGCAGGAACAGACGCTGAGGCCGGACCAGGCGGCGAGGCAGGAACAGACGCTGAGGCCGGACCAGGCGGCGAGGCAGGAACAGACGCTGAGGCGGACCAGGCGGCGAGGCAGGAACAGACGCTGAGGCGGACCAGGCGGCGAGGCAGGAACAGACGCTGAGGCGGACCAGGCGGCGAGGCAGGAACAGACGCTGAGGCGGACCAGGCGGCGAGGCAGGAACAGACGCTGAGGCCGGACCAGGCGGCGAGGCAGGAACAGACGCTGAGGCGGACCAGGCGGCGAGGCAGGAACAGACGCTGAGGCGGACCAGGCGGCGAGGCAGGAACAGACGCTGAGGCGGACCAGGCGGCGAGGCAGGAACAGACGCTGAGGCCGGACCAGGCGGCGAGGCAGGAACAGACGCTGAGGCCGGACCAGGCGGCGAGGCAGGAACAGACGCTGAGGCCGGACCAGGCGGCGAGGCAGGAACAGACGCTGAGGCCGGACCAGGCGGCGAGGATGAAACAGACGCTGAGGCCGGACCAGCTGATGAGGATGAAGCTGCTGCTGGAACAGCTGGTGGCTGGACGGGCTCCTCGGGCCCCCCAGCTGACGACGAAGGAGGCTGGAGCGGTCCCTCGGACCCTCCAGCTGACGAGTCAGGAGGCTGGACGGGCTCCTCGGGCCCTCCAGCTGATGACGAAGGAGGCTGGAGCGGTCCCTCGGGCCCTCCAGCTGACGAGTCAGGAGGCTGGACGGGCTCCTCGGGCCCTCCAGCTGACGAGGCAGGTTGCTGGGACGGGCTCCTCGGGCCCTCCAGCGGAGACAGGAGGCAGGAGCGGTCCCTCGGACCCCCAGCTGGCGAGGCAGGTTGCTGGGACGGGCTCCTCGGGCCCTCCAGCGGAGACAGGAGGCGGAGGCGGTCCCTCGGACCCCCAGCTGACGAGGCAGGTTGCTGGACGGGCTCCTCGGGCCCTCCAGCGGAGACAGGAGGCCGGAGCGGTCCCTCGGACCCTCCAGCTGACGAGGCAGGTTGCTGGACAGGCTCCTCGGGCCCTCCAGCGGAGACGAGAATGGGCTGGCCGGGCTCTCCAGAACCCCCAGCGGACATGAGGACGGGCTGGCCGGGCTCTCCAGAACCCCCAGCGGACATGAGGACGGGCTGGCCGGGCTCTCCAGAACCCCAGCGGAGACTAGAATGGGCTGGCCGGGCTCTCCAGAACCCCCAGCGGACATGGTCACAGAACCAGCGGGCACAGGGGCCCCTGGCACACATCGGGCTGATTGCAGCTGCGCGGAGCACTGGCCCTGCTCAGGCAGCGACAGCTGGGTGCAGTCCTCAGCTGGAGTCTTAGCCTTCAGGGGTCCAGAGTGGGCTGAGGGCTGAAACTCAGCCTCTGGGGAGGCCCTGAAGTGCGTCACAGTCTCTGGGATGACCAGCTTTAGAGGACTGATTACAATATTGTGTGGTTTGTCTCTCTGCTTAGACCGAACAGATGAAAAACAGTTCTTTTCAGGTTGGATTGGCTTCGCTTGTTGTACAGGAGGAGTAGGTGAAGATGACGACTGAATAGGTGGCTGATCTGAGGGTGACTGAAGTAATGGTTGGAACAATAATGGTGGCGAAGTTGGAGACTGAGCTGATGATAAGGCTGATGATTCTTTTATCAACTGAGCTATAGACTGGGAAATGGACTGTAACATAGTTTGTAATAAGTCAGGTTGTGATAGTGACTGAGCTATGGGTTGTGAGGCTGAATGTGATGGAGGTGACGACTGAGCGGCCAGCTGAGCTAGTGGCTGCTGTGCGGCTAGCTGAGCTCCTAGAGGCTGCTGTGCGGCTAGCTGAGCTCCTAGAGGCTGCTGTGCGGCTAGCTGAGCTCCCTAGAGGCTGCTGTGCGGCTAGCTGAGCTCCTAGAGGCTGCTGTGCGGCTAGCTGAGCTCCTAGAGGCTGCTGTGCGGCTAGCTGAGCTCCTAGAGGCTGCTGTGCGGCTAGCTGAGCTCCTAGAGGCTGCTGTGCGGCTAGCTGAGCTCCTAGAGGCTGCTGTGCGGCTAGCTGAGCTCCTAGAGGCTGCTGGGCAGCTAAGTGAGCTCCTGGAAACACATTCTTGGAAACGACAGTTGCAGGTGAGCCAGGGAAAACACCATAGTCCTTACTGGCTGCACAAAAAACGGCCCCAGAATAAACAGTCCTTAAACTGGAAGGCTTGTGGTTACTGTCTTTTTTACTCACCACAGCCGGCAACTCATAAGTCTCAGGACACGGCTGTGGCGATGGGCGTCGGCGGCGTGAACGTCGCTTCCCTCTTGGGGATAGCACTGACCGGCCGGGTAATTCCACATCCGGCGTGCCAGGCCGCAGATTCCCCGGCGGGCAGAGCAAAACATTCGCCGCCGGGCTGGGTTGGGAAGCGGTAGCGGCTGGAGGGTGAAGATGAAGCTCGTTGAGGATGAAGTCCTGTGCGAGCGGGTGAAGAGAGTCCAGAAGCCAGGGGTGAGTAGATATTAACTGCTGTAGCCTGGCTTCTACAGCGCGGCTGAGTTCCCCTCCCTCATGTTCAAGCCACAGGTTAACCAACCTCGAAGCAGTGTCAATTAATTCCTCCCGAAACTCCTGGAAGGGTGCGGATGCTGCTGGGTCCATGTTTGGTCGGCTCGTACTGTCACGGCTGGGGCAGCAGTCGTGTTGAGGAAAGGAGGGCCCAAAATGCAGACGGCAGTGGAGATGCAGGTGGAGATTTATTTACAGTGAAAAGCCCAAGGTGAGGGCAGAACTGAACATGAACCTAAACTGGGAAAACTAACACAAACAGAGGACACGATGCGAGGAACAGAGAGACACGGGGATATACCTAAATGATGCGGAGAAATGCAGACAAACGCAGGCGAGCCGACAACGAGCACAGACCGACACCCACTAAATATACACACACCAGGTAATCGGGTAATCACACACAGGAGGGGAGAACAGCTGATCCTAATACACACGATGACTGGAGGACAGACACAGATAGGGCTGATAAAACACTAAACTTCAAGTTCAACCCTAAACTAATACAAAATCAGAATAAACACAAGGCACAAAAATGAACTTCAAGGAAACACAAAACGCTGGGTCAAAATGACCCAGGATCATGACAAACAGTTTAACCGGATGGCAAAAAATCGTTCGCGATGTCCTATCGGGCGCTTTTCCGGCGCTGATAATTGGCGTCTGTCTTGTGTCAGTGACGTAAAAGACGGATTTAATGCGACTTGACCGTTCACACAGCAGTCGCTTTCTAAAACATCGGATATGTATCGGATTCAGTACCACATACGAAAGTGACCCAGATCGGATTTGAAAATATCGGATTTGTGCCGTTCACACTGTCATACCATGATCGGATATGGGTCGCATAGGGTCAAAAAAATCGGATTTGATGCGCTTTCGCCTGCAGTGTGAACGTAGCCTAATATTGTAGCTTCTCAACCTTACAGTATAAAGCACCTTGAGGCAACTGTTGTGAATTGACACTTTATACAGTGTCATGAAAAGGTATTAGCCCCTGATTTCTTTTCAGGAGTCACTGTAGCTCAAGAGGTAGAGCAGGCAATCTACTAATCAATATTGGTGGTTCTGTCCCAAGATTCTCCAGTTTGCATGCCAAATATCACTGGGCAAGACACTGAAACCCAAGTTGCTCTCTGATGTGTTCATGTGTGTGTGAGTGTTAGACAGAAAGCACAGAAAAAAGTGCTTGTGTGAAAGGGTGTGAATGAGGCAAGTTATATAATGTACTTTGGGGGGGAATATTTGTCACACTTAAATGTTCCAGGTCAAACAATTTTTCTCCACTAAACCTCATAACTGCTTACCTTGGCAGCAAGAATTGCACGAGCAGTGAATCTTTTATATCACTGTGAAAGAATCTTAGCCCACTCTGCTTTGCTGAATTGTTTTAGTTCAGCAACATTGGAGGATTTTCCAGCATGGGCCTGGAAAATCTGTAGGACACTAAATCTGTTGCCTGTTCAAGTTCAGAGCATCTTAATCTCATTTAAATGAGATTTAATGTCCTACAGGATTTTCTGGTAGAGAGCAGAATTCATGGTTCCATCAATTACAACAAGTTGTACAGGTCCTGAAACAACAAAGCAGCCCGAGACCATTACACTACTGCCACCAAGTTAGCTTTATGTCACATGTAACAGGACTCAAACCTTCCAAAAAAGTTCAGCTTTTGTGTCATCGAATCACAGAATGTTTTCCCAGAAATCTTAAGGATCATCATGATGTTTTTCGGGGAAATGTGAAATGAACATTTGTGCTCTGATGACGCAGTGCAATGACTTTGAAGACATACTTTTAAATGCTCATTTTCTATGATGTATGTCAGGACAAGATTCGCAGTACAATTAAAACTTGACTTGGTTTATTTACATTATGAGAGTAGTTATGTTTATGATGTAACTACTGTCTTCCTATCCACTGGTTTCTGGAGTCCACATTTGGACTCAACTTTAACCTGCTTTTATTTTGTGAATTGTTTTTATTTTTTTGGTCTTTTTGTTTCATATTTCAAGGGTGAATTGCTCATTTATAAACTAATGCTAGCTAGCTCGGTTATCTAGCTGCATTCAAAGACTGTACAGGAGTATCACTTAGACATAGATGCCTGCTAATTACTAAGATCAAAATAAAATCCTAGAATTTCACCAAATGTGGGGCTGAGACTTCTTAGACAGTCTGTTATTACATTAACTTTGCAGCAGCTATACTATTGGAAGATAATATGATTTAAAAATGCTCAGAAATCATAAACATGGTCCAGAGTCCAGTTCAGAGACTGATTTACTGAGATGACGTCTAGCAGGGAGCTAGCAGCTACAGCCATCTGTGTCGCCATCCACCTGTTAGTCAAAGAGGCCATGCCACTAATAATGGAAATTTTAAGCCAGTTTAAACAGGTGAGTTATGAAAACATCCTCCTCATATGAAGGGTCTATACAGACCAGACCAGTTTTTGTATCAGGCTGTATCATGTTTATTTCTGCTGTAAAGTTTTAATACGGGAGTCTGTTCTGACTGACTCACTGCTGGAGCCTCTGTTGGACATCAAAGGAACTGCAGGTTTTGATATTTATTTTAGTGCTTTGTTGCTAAGCTTACCATAAATGTTAAGATCTCCCACAATAATTATTTTATCTAAAATGATCGCCCTCATTAATTCAAATTAAAAGTAAGTAAGGAGCAAGCAGAAGATAAACAAAAGCAAATAAAACTTTAAAAAAAATATTTTCTAGTTCAGGTGTAAGAGACTTAAGAATGAAAGGCTGCTGACACTGTGTAGAGCAGATGTAGGGAACACTGTTTTTCTACTGTTTCACTGAAGCCCTCTGGGAAATTCAGTGCCAAATAAAAGCAAACTCTTCTCTGGTGGCATTTCATCAGCCTTCAGTGCCTTATACTTCATGACTCCCAGTCCACCACATGTGACAAAGACCTGGTCGTCACCGCGATGTGGATAACTGACCTGTCCTGCAGCTGCAGTGGTTGTCATAGTAATCTAGGTGACAGTTATCATGGTGATGTGCAGGTACAGTCGTGGGATGGACCGGAGAGATTACTACAGCCGATCTCGTTCAGCCGACCGACCCATCTACACACGCTCACACTCAACCGATCGATCTGACTCCACACACATGAGGTCTGGACGGTCTGCTCCCCCCTCACCTGCCCTGATCAGGTGACCCTCAGCCATCGAATTAGAAAGCAGCTCCATCTCCATGTTTGGGGCATGTTTTTTTTTTTTTATTTGGTTGTTTGTTTGTTTTATACAAGCATGAATTCTGATTCAATGGTGACCACAACTATTTTATTTTTCGCCTTTATTTTAGCCCCACCATATGTCCCAGTGCCATCACCAACACCTCAACATTTCATATATGACCGCAGCTTTTATATTCTGATTGTTTTGTTTTATTTTGGGTGGCATGTTAGTCTGTGTTGTTGTTCATTTGTTTGCTGATTGTGTTGTATGTGCTTCTAAAGAATTTCTGTTCACTTTCTGACACCTAACTGTTGGATGTTCAGTTTCCTCCAAACTGGACTTGGCACTCAGGCGTATTGCCTGCAACATACAAGTACCAAATTTAAGCAGGGAGGTTTCTGTCTGCGATCACAGTGCTGCCTCTCTCACAGCTGTGAACACATCCAGTGGCAGCTAATGTTGGTCAGCTGTATGTATCTGTATTTCACATAGACAGATTTGTTTGTAACGTCTAAGAGACGTTAGAGCTACAAACAGGTTTTCAGCAGTGATGGGGGCCTTGCACTCTTTGGTTTAAGTGTGAATTCTTTCTGTTCATGTTGTAAATTTTTTCCAACAGATACAAAGAATCACTGACGTCCAAAGGTTTACATTCCTACCTGGTTGTGTGATGTACAGGTATGCTTCAGGATACTGTAACATCACAGTTGGGTGTGGTTGCATGTGCAAGAAGAGTCCACTCTACTTTTGCCTGTTACTGCTTCTCAAGCAAAAACATCTGGAGTAACTGCAGACTTTTCATCAACTGACTGAATACAGTGCCAGACTAAATGCTGATCAAACTCTATCTGTGACTATGGAGGGAACCTCAAACTGACTGTCATCCCTGACATGTGACCTTAAATCTCTCCTGTCAGGACGGCGGTTTGATTGTTTATTTTCTTTCTCTTCTTCTTTTTTAAAATTTATTTATTTTTTCATCAGGGCTAACGCTGGAGGCGGTTCCACCTTGACAAGCCCAACGGGGACGCCTATTTGTGGTCGCCGAGGACGCCAGCTACCTGCTGTCCCCCCCAAAGGAGCTCTCGACAGAAGTGCGTATACTTGAGATATTAGTCAAACAACACCTCCAAGAATCTCTGAACCAGAGATGGACCCACCACCATCCACCTACAACAAACCTGTGTTTTATACAAAGGCAAACCTGCAGACTTATAAAAGAAAATAGAGAAAAATAGAGGTTTTCACAAATTTCAAGATGAGGTCTGAGATAATGTCCTAATGGGTATGAATACGAATGAAGTGTAAATTCTTTCACACAAAATAAATAATGAATACTGTAGCACTTTTGCAAATGAGACAAGAGGTGAATGCTGCAGTAATTGATGAGAGTTATGACCTCAGACTGGTAAAATTCAGGTGTGTGTTTTGTGTTTTCAGCAGGTGAAGTGAAGTGAAGTGAAAAAGACTCAGCAGCAGATCAGAATTAAGTAGAACAACATCTAGCCATTGTGGCAATGAAGGACCCAACAACAGTATCATTGCAGTTTAACACGTCTTTTATTGACTGACTTTCCAACGTGCATAATTCTCCAGCTGCCCTACTATTGTAGCACACACAAAACCACAGCTGCTTTAATAATAATAATAATAATTATTATTATTATTAGGCTTGAGTTCTGGAACCAGACTCTGTCTCAGTCTGGGTATCTTAGCATCCCCTTGGCTTCCTGCCTATATGTTGGGGTTTCTCCCGGTAGACAAGAGGGTTTGCTCCGTGCGCCTTTGGGTCGGGGAACAGGTCCTGACTGTCATCTGCGCTTATGCACCAAACGACAGTTCAGAGTACCTAGCTTTCTTGGAGTCCCTGGGCAGGGTGCTAGCGGGTGCTCCAATTGGGGAATCTGGGGAGACTTAAACGCTCATATGGACGATGACAGTGAGACCTGGTGGGGTGTGACTGGGAGGAATGGCCTCCCGGATCTGAACCCGAGTGGTGTTTTGTTGTTGGACTTATGTGCAAATCACAGTTTGTCCATAACAAACGCCATGTTCGAATATAAGGGTGCAACAGGACATCCTCGGTTGCAGGTCGATGATCGATTTTGTAATCGAAGGCAGAACTGCAGCCATATGTTCTGGACACTTGGGTAAAGAGAGGGGCTGAGCTGTCAACTGATCACCACCTGGTGGTGAGTTAGGTCAGGCGGCGGGGGAGGATGCTGGACAGACTTGCCACACCTAAACATATATTAAAGGTGTGCTGGGAAGACCTGGAAGTGGCCCTGGTCTGCGGGATCTTCAACGCACACCTCCAGCAGAGCTTCAACAGCATTCCGAGGGAGAATGGGGACATTGAGTCCAAATGGACCATGTTTAGCACCTCCATTGCTGAAGCCGCTGTACTGAACTGCGGCCACAAGGTGGTTGGTGCCTGTCGTGGTGATAACCCCTGAACCAAGTGGTGAACACCAGAGGTGAAGGGAGCCACCAGGCTAAAGAATGAGGCCTAACAGGCTTGGTTAGCCTGTGGGACTTCATAGGCAGACCGAGCAGAAAGTGGGTCGGGCAGTGGCTGAAGCAAAAACACGGGTGTAGGAGAAGTTCGGAGAGGCCACGGAAAAAGATTTTGGAGTGCCTCGAAGAGATTTTGGCAATTATCCAGAGGCTCAGGAGGGGAAACCTGCACTCTGTATCGTGTGGGTGAAACCCTGCTGACTTTGACTGAGAAGACTGTCGGGTGGTAGAAGGAATACTTCGAGGACCTCCTTAATCCCACTGGCACATCTTCCGTGGATGAAGCAGAGTCTGGGGACGAGGGGGACGACTCATCTATCTCCGGGGTAAGGTTACTGAGGCAGTTAAACAACTCCATGGTTGCACGGCCCCTGGGGGGGGTTGAGGTTCGCCCTGAGTTCCTGAAAGTTCTGGATGTTGTAGGGCTGTCTTGGTTGACATGCCTCTACAATGTTGCATTGTGGAGAAACGTTGCATGGAGATCAGGGGCCTCTGGATTGTCAGACCAGGGTGGCGGTTCCCATCTTTAAGAAGGGGGACTGGAGGGTGCGTTCCAACTATAGGTGGATCACACTCCTCAGCCTCCCTGGGATAGTTTATGGCAGGGTGCTGCTGTTAGTCGAACCTCAGATACAGGAGGAACAATGTGGTTTTTGTCCTGGTCATGGAAGAAGGCATTTGACCGTGTCCATCGGAGTGTGGTGGAAGGGTTTCACTTGGGTGGTCTCAGAATCTCATCTCTGCTTTTCGCACAGGATATTGGTTCTGTTGGCCTAATCAGGTGATGGCCTCCAGCTTGCACTGGAACAGTTCGCAGCCGAGTTTGAAGCGGTGGGAATGAGAATGAGCACCTCCAAATCTGAGGCCGTGATCCTCAGCCAGAAAAGGGTGGAGTGCCCACTCCGAGTCAAGGACGAGTTTCTACACCAAGTGGAGGAGTTTGAGTATCTCAGGGTCTTGTTCACGAGTGATGGGAGACGGGAGCTTGAGATCGACAGATAAATGGGTGTCAATTATCACTCAATTTTAAATATATGTAGACATTAAGGGTTCTTGGAAGGGTCCGTGCTGACACCAGTTGCTATCTGGTAGAGGGTCGTTGGTACCATCCCACTCCCATGTTTTAAATGCACTTTAGAACAGCACACAATCGCCATCTGTGACCGGGGGCTGGGAGGAGGAGCTGGCCATCTGGGATGTTGGGCATCCCTGCTGCTGCAGGACCGGAGGCAGTCTGCTTGTCTCCACCCCAGAGTAAAGGGAAACATCTCTTGGGTCTGGGGGCGGACTGCCCCTCTAGGGGTGCTGGTGCCTGGACCTGGGAGTATATGTTTGGAGTGTGAGTGTGTGTACAGTGTTCATTTCTGTGTGTCTCCATGTTGGGCGAGTGCTGATTATTTGTATATGTGTGCATGAGGGTGGGAATGCATGTTTGTGTCTGAGAGTGCCTGTTTATCTACATCTGTGTGTCAAGTCGGGTCTTAGACTAGACTCTGTCATCATGCTCTTCTGTGTTCTGTGGTCTTTCAAGTGTTTTGGTGTTGCTGCTCGGTGGATTCAGTCTTTTTAAGAAAGTTTTTGCCTTCTCTGACTGGTTCATTTGGGTACTTCAGCCTAACAATGTCCTCCTTCATTTACACTGGCATGTATTTGAACCTCATGTTGAAAGTTTTAGTGAAACAATACAAATTCAATCCTTTGAATCAACTCCAGATCTTCATTAACTTAATTAATTTCATGCAATTATAAAGGCCTGTGGGTCTCATATTTAAATATTTTCATATTTACAGTGAAAAATGTAAATCCAACACTTTAAATCAACTTTAGATATTATGTCTACATTATTTGTTATAAAATAAATTAGGGAACAGGTCTCACCTGGCGATGAAACGGCTTGTCAGCTTCCTCACTTACTTTTGAGCCTCTGAAAATGGAGCACTGTATATAAAGATAGCTGTAGAAAATCTAAATAGTTAATACAGTACTGCTTAAATTAAAGCTGAGAGTCTGCACTGTGGTTTCATACAATATAGCCAAAAGCTACAAAAACTGTCTCACATAAATTATGACTCTACCTATATGTGTTATATTAAATGCCTAGAGACACAAGCTGGGAAATCCCAAACCCATTAAAAAGAAACCAGAGTCAATATTCAGGGTTTGGCAAAATGCTGATAGCAACTGTTTGTTTTCAGTCTCTTCTCTGGTTTTGTTAAATACCTGCACCCTATCCGTCCATGAGCTAATCTAAACTGAATTTTGCACATTTACTGACACAGAACAACAGCAGTAAGCTAATGAATTGATTGTTACTTAAAAAATGTAATTAACTGATTCAAAAGGTTTTGAATTCTATGTCACAGAAAAGTTCAAGCATGAAATGCTGGCAGCAAAGAATTTTTGTCATTTTAATAAAATAATATTTGTAAAATACTTGTAGAAAAGAATAGAATAGAATATAACAGTGGTTTCCTATTTATGTCAGATGGTTAATTGAATAAATTCATTGAGATTTTTTGCTTCAGCTACAGAGTGTTCACTGGTTTCTGGGACATATAATGAAAATGACATAGTTAGGAGTCAATAAGCAACCGCATATGGACCACTGAGGGTCATAGCTATCTAACACGGATTTGTTTGATTTTTAGACTCTGTGCAGACAGGTAATGAACTTAAAAGTTTACCTACTTAGAGTTGTAACTCCTTAATAACAAGCCCCCTGTAGTGTTTATAGTGGTAGTAATTTAGTGATTCAGTGGCACTGCTGATAAAAGATGACTGCTGAGATGTGTAAATAAAAACTTGACTAGCTCTTCACATTACTGTTCCAGTCAGGAACTTTCCAATGAAATAAAGACTAATTTCACCTTACCTTAAAGTCCTGTGAATACAGAATATTAATCAGTCAGATGAACAAAAATAAAGGATAACAACCCCAGTTAATGTAGACCACCTCATGTCAAAAACAGCACATTGTTTTGAATTATTTTAAAATTGTGGCTACAAAACGATTCCAATAAATGGTGTATAGCAGTGCACGCTCCAACCAAAAGTTCCTGAACCTTCAGAGTGTTCAAAGTATCATTGTTGGGGGCATAAAAATTGTCTCTCTCGAACTTCCTTCTGACCCAAGCTCCTTTAGTGGAAATATAGGTACTAGAACAGGATTCCACAAAGGTTCTTGGGGGACAATTCCTCTGGCGAAAGCATGTTAGTACTGAGAGATGTAGTCCCTTGACCAGGTCCAGGTTTCTATGCCGGGATTGGCTCAGGTTTCAGCCTGCATAATAATAGAGAAATTCAACATGACTGAATTCCTTCTAGTGGTAGTGAATATGTATGCTACCATCAGGATCTGCATCCATCCAGTAGAACCCACCTTCCTAGAACAGGTGTGTCATGAGTTCACCAGAAACTGCCAGCTTGACTTGCAAGTAGCTCGACTAAAGCTACCTGAATTCTTCTCAATATTCTTGTTATATCCCAGAATGCCGTTTGAGTAGGTCACTCCTGTGATTTTGCTTCTGGAAAAGGTTGTGTGGTCATTCATCAGTCATTGTTCATTCTTCTCACAGCTTTTTTTTTTTTCCATCAGCTTTGACCATGACTGCAGCTCCAGCAACAGCAACTAAAACCCCTCCACATCATCACCCCCCTGCCCCTGTCCATAAACAACACTTTGCCTCTGTCAGTCAACAACCTCCTCTTATAAGGGTCCAAGCCCCGCCTCCCCCACTCACCCAACCCCAGCCACTTCCTGCACCTGTGCTCCCACCTGTAGTTACAGCTGCACCACCACTATTTTTACCCTCACCCACACCGGTACCTCTTCCTGTACCCACACCTGTATCCACAGCTGTACCCACAACTGTATCCACAACTTTATCCACAACTGTACCTACAACTGCACAAACACCTCCACTGGTAGCTCCACCTCCCCCTGCCCCACCTCCCCCTGCTCGACCCCCTGCACCTGCTCCAGTCCAGCCTCCACCTCCTGAACCCACCCTACCCCCTCCACCTCCATCTCCAACGCCTTCCCCTTCACCTGCCCCATCACCAGTTCCACCCCCACAGACTCCAGGTGTGTACATCAGGTTTAACATTCAATGCATCTTCAATAGAACAGAACAATCAGTGTGATTCTTGTAGTCAGATGTGTGTCAGACATTCTTTATCATAATCATTACTTATTCATTCATGTGTTCATGTTGTTTACATAATGCCAATGTCATCACATATTACCCTGCATGTCAGAGCCAGATAGGCGCTCGGCAACACCAGGAGGAACCAGAAAAGGCAAGTCCAGTCACTGGTGGATCTAATGAAGTGTTCAGGTGATCCTCACCATGTAAACTATGAGGGTTTGTAAGAAGATGAGTATAGCCACAGCGTTTCGGTGATGAAAATTTATAGTTTTGTGTGGAGAAAGAGAGAGGGGGCTTTTAAGCTCAGGCTAGGATCCATCACTAGCATCTTATGATGATTCAAATTTTTAACATTTATCTCCAGCCAGAAACAGATTTTCTTGGTAACTGCCCCCAAAGGCTCAGTAAAAAACAACAGATGATGTCTGTGTATGTTCTCAGTCATCCAATTCATTGTAGTCTAAGGAGCTTGAAAAGCAAGCTGCCTCTTTAGTTCTAAAAATCAAATGGAGAGTCCCTGGTATTTAAACCCTAGTTTTACACTCTGTTTTATTTGTATTAATGTAGGGTTTACTTTACAATATAAAGCAGGTAACTGTTGATGTAACTGTTTTGATTTGGCATAATATAAATAAAATGGAAATGAGTTGAATATTGGGGGCTGTTAAGAGGGTCAATGACCCACTATTAGTCCTGTGCTTCATCATATTTTGGTTTCTCCCTTGGTGTTAATGACCCATGCCTTTTTATTAACACCTTGGCTCATGTGATGAGGTAAATGCTTAATAGTGTGTCAGCAACTCTCTTAAGGGACAACAACCCCTGCTAGGGTTAAATAGCTGCGACTCTCCACCATTTGGTTTTTAGAACAGAAGAAGCCTCTTGGATGAGAGGTGAAACATCCACATGAAACTTAAAGAAGACAACAACAGATGATAAATTTCAGATTTGTAACCTGCTCAAAGTGTTGCTATTCACGTGTGTGTTTATATCACTGGGGTTTGGTGCTGGTTCGTCTGGTTTGGATGGGTCATCTGACTAGAGTATGAGTGTTAGTGTAGCCTGACCAATCACCTCTCTTTGTCCGCACTATGCAGAGGTCACATGGGAGGACCAACAGAAGAAAACAGCCAATGGTATTATGTCCACCTTTAGCCACACCCACATATAGAAATGTAGTGTTTAGCTCATGTTATCTAGTTAGTTATCTAGTTAGACTGAAAGATTGGTTTTGGATTTGGTTTTTAGACTCATTCACCCATTTGCACAAGCACTTTTGAGTCCTCAGTGTAGAAAGGCCCTATATAAGAACCAGACTAATCCATGTATTCATAAATCACTCCACCAGCCATCTGTCCATCCATTCATCTGTTTTTCCATCCATCTAGTCTTCTGTCAATCTATCCAACTCTCTGTGTGCTTTGAGGAGTTTGTGGTTTCTCATTGATATTCTTCTGTGTCCATCTTTTTATAAGGGGAGGTGTTACCGACCGGCAGAGAAGGTACACACACTTTCTGTCAGCTTTATCTTTTTTTCTGACCTGCTGTGAATTGAAACTAACTTCTGTGCTGTCAGAAATCAGCAGCCTGAAGCTGTCCGAACAGAGAAAAGTGAAATCTATTGTCATTTCCTGCTATCACACATTACCAACCTAGACTATGACTAATGCTGCTCTTCTGTCTCTACAGGTGTACTGAAGGACCCTTCAAAGGTAAACAAACATTACACCACTTTTATTTATATATATGTGTGTACACGTGTGTGCCACAACTTGCTCACCTCTTCTCCTCCATCTATAGATGAAGGACAATCTCTCCTTTAAGTCATCAGACAGCGATGTCAGTGATGTCTCAGCTATCTCCAACGCCTCTGACACTCAATCTGTCCACAAGATCGGGTAAGCAGGAATCCATTCTTGGATGACAAGGGAGAATAAAGTGTCCATGATTTCTAGACAGAATCTCAGCTTCTGATCGGTTAGAGCACAGAGAATGCAATGGTATTTCTGGCTCCTGTTTCTCTGACCTTTCGGTGGAAGTCTTAGCTTTCTGAGTCCATGCAGGGATTTCACTAACGTGTGAAGGTTTGCTCTGCAGCTGCTCTCTGTGGGCAGACATTTCTCTGAATCTTTTCATCAGATTATGAATCACAGATGATGGCATCCAATATTTTATTGCTCTTTTCTAATGTGGGGTTGTTGGGGTTTTTCTTAAAAAGTAATAATATATTTTTAACGGTAAGATGTTGACTTTGTCTACTGATCAGAAAGATAACTAAAGCAACATGAAAATTCAGTTTTATGAAATAGAGGGCAAAAAGGAAAAGAAAATGGCAACAAACAAGTATTTTTTTTAAAAAATATGTTTGTGGTTTTTAGGTAAACGTGTTTAGAACATATTCCATTTTTGTGGTGTTTCACTTAGTAAACTGTTTACTGCTAGATGCCAGCTTGTTTCTTCCACTGTGCAGGTAACAAACTGCACCGTGTATTACCTGCTGCATGTGGGTCTAGGGCATACCCCCAAGTAGACACAGAAACTGTATTTTGTCTGAAAGAATTGCTGTGTATTTAAGTGAACACACTTAAAATGTTCACCTCTTTATCTGCTGTCAGACAGGAATTGAAATTTTTACTTTCTACCAGACTCCATTTATAAGAACAGAAAGTTTAGCTCACAGGGCAGGTGACCCTCTTTCTCTATTGCTGCCTCTGCTGATTTTTCAGTTTGTGTTAATGTGTGAATTTGGTGTTAACGGGTCAGTTTGGATTAGAATCCCTGTTAAAAACACAAAAATTCACACAAAATGACCAGAAACGTTTTCTGTGAGGTCAGATTGCTGGTTTTCTAAATAGAGTCTAGCAGATTGTATTTTTTTATTACATGTAGTTTCTCAAAACTTTGAGTATTGTCACAAATGGAAATGAAATATTAAGTTGACATGTGTTTCAAATATCACCTACACGATTGTTGGAGTCAGAAAGGAATAATACAGAGCAAACTATATTAAAATCACTCACTCTCATCCTGTGTACAATTACAGTTCACACTCATAAGCATGTGTCCTGTAAATCCTCCCACAACACATCATTCTGGATGTTTAACTCTGCTGCTGGTTTCAAATCAGTGAAAATACATAATGCTTAGTCCCGTTTTTGTTAGCATGTGTTACCTTCACCATGGGGTGGCTGTAGCTCAGAAGGTAGGGTAGGTCACCTACTAATTGGAAGGTTGTTATTTAAAGCACTTTGAGTGCTCAGGTAAAGTAGAAAAGCACTATATGAGAACCAGTCCATTTACCATTTACCATTCTGCATGACTCTGTCTGCATGCTACTCTTCTCTTCTCATATTGGCTGCCACAGTCTGATTGAATGTCTGGAGGGCCGATCAGCAGAGCTGGGGGTGGGCTCGCAGGGAACAGAGGAAATAGTGGGGGCATCAGAAGGCGGGGATACACTGCAGAAGAGCAACTCAGTGGAGGAAGGGGAGGAGGAGCCTGAGCCTTCAAAGTAAGAAATTAACAGATGACCTCCTGTTGGAATCAGTTGTCATAGCAACAGCTGCAACACTACCCATTTCCTTTTCCTCTCTGTGCTATTGTGATGTGTTTATGCCCTGCCCCTTGTGTTTTGGCCCTTTTCCCTCCCATCACTTATTGTTGTGGTGGTCCTTCCTCCTGCAGGGTGTCTGCAGCTGCCGCTCCTCTCACCAAGTCTTCAAGTGTCGGTGGTGAGATTTGCTCATTGGGGAGAAACGATGATGACGATGATGACAAGAAGCGACGCTCAAGCTTCGGTGCAAGGATGATGGGGATGGTTGGACTTGGAAAGAAGAGTCAGAGTGCCTCCCAGCTCAACCCAGAGGGTCAGTCCTAGTTTAACCATTAAAAAATATAAGCTCCATTCTTGCTGTTTTTGTTATATTTCATGGACTCTGCCATAAACAGACCAAAGTTTTCTTTAAATTGAATCTTCAGACATACAGTGTGTTTTAGCCAAACCGGGAATCTAACCCTGAGTAGCATTACAAGAGTGTCTCTATAAAAACTCACTATCAGAATGAAAATCCAAAGAGGAACATCAGCCAAAAAATAAACTATAACCAAATGAGTTAGGTACTAACAAGCAACTGAGCAAACATATTACGGAACCAGTTGAACCAGTGAAAACAGAACAGAACAGAACCAATATGAGTCACAGAGCATCCTGTCCAGGGCTCCGATTAGTCTCTGACTGTTTATGCTGTTGTAACAACTTCTTTTGCTTCTTTTCTCTTTCTTCTTCCATCCTTACAGAGGAAGAGAAGAAGAAGAAGGTGGTGAGACTTCCCGTTCAGAGAAGTGTAGAAACCGGTTTGGCCATCGAGTTTAAAGCTCGTTTTACCCGACAGCCGAGTCGAGACCCAGATGCCGAGGACCCCAAACCTGGAGCGTATGAATCACTCCTCTTTCTACTCTTTTTATCTTGTATTCTCTGTTTAGTTAAACTTTACTCATACAGCACTCATTTAAAGCAAGGGTTTTCCTAAGGTACTTTATGATAGCAATAATCTGTGATAGCAGAGGGAAAAACTCAACAATTACACAACCCCCTGTGAACAATCACTTGGTAACAGCAGGGAAGAAAAACCACCTTTTAACAGGAAGAAACCTCCAGCAGAACCAGGTTTGGGGAGAGGCAGCCATCTGCTATGACCTTTTGGAGTGAAGGGAGGACAAAAGACAAACTAAGGGAGAGGGAAGACTAAATATGATGTGCTGCAGCCATGCTATATAAACACAGAGGAGCTAGAACAAAGTGGAATGAAGGCTTCTTGTTTTCACTCAGTATTGTTTAGATGAAAGAAGGCAGTTCTACATAATTACAGTTCTACTTCTACTTTTTTCTCTCTGAACTTTAAATTTAGTTTTTCCTGGGTGCAATTTTTGATCTCCTTTTTTAATTGCTCATTTTGTCACTCCCTCCTTTTTTAGCCTTCCCTTTCACCCTTTTCCCTATTTTTTTCTACCCCTCAATCTGTCAATCCCTTTTAATGTGTATTTATTCTCACATTGAACTTAAACACTTCCACTTCCCATTTCCCTGGGGTTGCCATCTAACATGTTGGATATTTTCTTTTTCTTTTTTTCCTCTCTGTCTGGTCAGGCTCATATTTCCAGGAGTAAAGCTTGCATCAGACAAACAGTTCACTGGTTTCCTTGAAGGATTAGGCCCCGCCCAGCTGGCTGGACGGCAGACATTGGCCACGCCCCCCATGGGTTAGCATGAATAAAAATGTCATTGTTTTTATGTATTTCAACCTACCAACATACAAACTCTTTAATTCAGATTTACGTAATCTGGACGTGTGTGTGTGTGTGTGTGTATTAATAAATCATTAAAAAAAACATTAAAATACAATACCACTTTCTGCCCATGAAAACGTGCGGTTGTGTTTCAGTAAAATCTCTCCTCTGATTGGCTTTCTTTTGGCTAGGTGACATCCAGATCGGGATGGTGTACAGGAAGGAGCGTCTGGACGTGGAGGTTATCCGAGCTCGGGGGCTTGTGGGTAAACAAGGCAACAAGAACACTCCAGGTGACACAGCTATACACAATGCACACTTGACTACAAATACACTCTACCTAGTACATTCTAGTGTAAGAACGTGAAGTTAATCAGTTCCTCCATGCTGCTCTCAGCTCTCTCCTCCCTCGTGTCTTCTATCTCATTCAGTCTCTGGATTCATCCAAATGAGAGCTGCTTTGTTACAACCTGAATTCTGTCTTCCAGCTGAGCTGTACAAAGAGCAAAAGATCCCAAACATGATTTACTCTCAGAACCTGACCTTTCACATACTCAAGCTCCACAGTAACTGTGTTACTTGTGTAAATGCTCACAATACCATTGTTTACAAGGTGTTTATTAAAGTCAGTGTTATAACCTATAAGATTTATATATTAATCTGAGATACTTGGAGCATTGTGACAGATCTGAGAGAAGAAACTCCATGAACCTGAGCTGTGGTGATGCGGAGATGTGTGACTACACTTTTATCATGGACTCATTTCTGATTAAAATAATCTGAAATAGTTTAGAAATATATACATTTTTTGGAGGTGTCTTGTATTGTGGCTCATGCAGTGCTGGAGTTCTTCATTCTTCCTCAAAGATGAGCTGCTTTCTGCTCCTCATTAATAATATAAGGGCTTAGCTGAAAGCTAGCACAACTAGTTCTGTTGTGCTAACAAGTATTAGGGCTTTTCAGTTTTACGCATCACCAGAAAATTAAAACCTCTTCGATGCTTTAATTTTCTCAGTAGCACTCATTACTTTCATGTAATTTTTTTGGGGGCGCAGGGTTATCTCTGAATCGGAGCTCTAGACGTCATATTGAAATGTCCATCAAAATGCAAATGTGTGTCAAACAAAAAAAGTGCCTGCAGCCTCACACCACCTGCAGAGAGTAGAGCAATGCACACATTTACACACGTCACAGTAACAGCATGTTCACTGACAGAGGGAAGAATCAGGGTCTGACGATAAATCATGTTTGTGTTCTTCTGCACATTGTACAGGTTAGCTCTTCCACAAATTTCTTCAGTAATAATGCTCCTGTGGATGATTCCTTGTCATTTTCTCCCTCGCATCCCCTAATCACCTGTGCTCATTTCTTAGTCATTGTGCTGCTCTTGGCAGGTAATGACTGCATAGTATGTATATAGTTGTGGCCACTGGTCGTAAGTTTCTGTGTCAAGGTAATTCTTTTAATGTTTCTTCCAACTTTTCCAATCATTCCACACTTTTTCCAATTTGGAATTATTGAACAGCATACAGCATTTAATGATTTAAAAAAAAATTGGAATATTTTGGATTTTTAATAATCCACACAGACAGAAAGTTGCAACTTAGGAAGCTGCAACTCAACCAAATGCTTTTGTTAGCCATCATTACGCTTCTAGCATAATTCTGGATGCATATTTGGCTGCTCATCTTTGCAGAATTCCCTTAAATTAGCTGCTTTCCTGGCACAGGCTCAACCTTTAAGCTAAGTCTATGAATTTTCACACTTGAATACTACTGCACACAACCACTGCAGTACAAAGGTTTAGTAGTCATGGGTTATGATCTGTGAAACACCTCGGTAGTGTGTGTATGTGTGTGTGTGTTTTGCAGCTCCTTATGTGAAGGTGTATCTAATGGATAATGGAAAGTGTGTGTTGAAGAGAAGAACTCGTCTGGCAAGGAAAACCCTTGACCCTCTTTATCAGCAACAGCTGCAGTTTGAAGAAAACCCTGAGGGCAAAGTTCTACAGGTAATTATATATGTACTGATACTGCAGGATGCCAGGCAGCTGGACAGCACAGGATTACAGGACCCTGGGATCAGGGCCTGCAGCCCTTCTTTTGTGTATAGTTGCTCCAGCCTCTACACAAAGAGGCTGAAGCAACTCCACTCCTCACCTGGCTAGCAGTCATAGCAATGTGTGTATGAAGAGGAATCTAGGATAGAATGTGGGTGGGGGGTTCTGAACCTCCAAGTTGAGTGGAGGAGGGGATGTTAAGATTAATACTATGTGAGGAGGGACAACAGAGGGTTCACTATTGAACCTGTTGAAAAACAGATTCAGTTCACTGGCTCTGCCCAGACTGCCCCCGCAGCTTCTGATCACTTTGATTGAGGCCGGTAATCAACTTCATCCCCCTCCACATGCCTTTGATGTTATTCAGTTGGCGTTTGGTCTCCCTCTATGTATATTTACACCTTCTCCGCCCTGCATTCAGTTCATGTTATGTGCTTTTCGAGTAATCCTTGTTCCCAGACTTGAAGACCATCTACTTTGGCCTTCATTTCACTGGCGATCCTGCACTCCGGATACTCCTTCTGATGTCTTACCTGCACTCAAAGCTCCATCCATCTTATTAATGAGACCACCTGCTTTGGCACAACAGTGCAGCAATCATAAGTCAGATCTTAATTCTGATCGCAAAAGCTGCCTGACTGCAGAAGCTGCCCCCCAGAGAGAGAGATGTGGTGTTTAGAGAAAATGCGTCTCAGCTGTTCCAATACTCCTGGCACTTAAAGGATCACTAAAGGTTTTCGCTTAGGGAGCAGTTGTCCTTCTCTCCTGGATCACCACATTTACTCAAGGCCTTCTTGATATGATCATCTTCTACTTCCCTGGCCACCGCATCTGTGGGGATGGTGTTTGGTCTGTGCTCTAGTGTCCTGATCACACTCAGTCGGTGCTCAAGTGGATTACAGTACACAATAACTTTTAAATTTCCCCCATTACTGATGGAAATCTCACAGTCTAAGCTGGCTAGCCTTTCATTTTCATATCCTCCATGGTGAACTTGATGTGTTTGTCCACTGAGGTTAACATAATCAGTGAATTATAGTACATCCTGAGATTTGATTTTAACCCAGGTGTATTCCACATACCTGAACTAATTACTTTGTCGTGTTCCAGGGTAGGATAACAGAGCCCTCTTTTACATTTCCTCCATATAAAAGTTGGCCACAATAGATGAAATTGGGTAACTCATGGCACACCCATGTTTCTGCCTGTAGTAGTGACCATTGTATGTGAAATATGTACAATGAGGACACAGTTCCAACAGCAAACGCACTTGGTCAGTGCTGATGGTGGTCCTATTGCTCAGGTTGGGTCTTCCTGTAATCTCTTATGAACTACCTCCACTGTTTCAGTGACTTCGACACAAGGAGAGAGAGCTGTCACATCATATAAGACAGTTGTTTCATCTGGATACATAATGACATCTCTCACCTTCTCCACAAAATCCTAGGTGTTCTGGATGTAGTGGTTAGAGCTGCCTACAAACAGCTTGAACATTAAAGCCAGAAACTTTGAGACACTATAGTTGACTGAGTTAATCAGACAGACAATTGATCTTAAAGGTACTCCCTGTTTGTGTATCTTCAGTAAACCATACAGACTTGGTGTAGCTTCCACTCTGTGTATAGCCTGTGGTATGAGGTCTGGTCAATAGCATTGTCCTGTTCTAACTGCTTAAAACAACTGCTTCAGTCACCATATTCCTGTAACCACTAACTGGGTCTCATTTCAGGGTTTCATAAGTATTTTTATCACAGTGAGCAGTGACAAAATTTTCACATGATAGTCTTTCAAGTTTAGCTAAACCGTGTACCTAACCTTATCTGCCGGTAGGATGATAATTTTGTCATTACTTCCCCTCCTCTGTGCTGATGTTGGATGCTGGGCGCTTTCCATTGCTGAGACAGGCCGAAACTTTCGTCCACATCTGCAATATTGTTGCTTCGAATTGCTAATTCTGTGGTTGTGATCAGTTCCACTAGGGGGATTTGTCTTGGCATCACAGCAAAGTTCAACCCTTTTGCAAGGATGTTTTTCTCCGCTTGTGTGAGTTGTCAAATTGACAAAATTTTGATAACATTTTTTGTCAAAAATTGGCAAATTTTTCACTGATTTGTCCACACCCTCAGTGTGGCATCCTTCTCTCTTCTGGCCTCTGAGGACATTCTTTGGATTTTGCTGGTGCTTCCAATGCACAACAAGTAGATCAAAATTATTTTCTCGCCTGGTCTTAGAATTCTGTGCTAGACGAGCCTTCTCAGTGAATTCAAACACCTTTTGAAGAGTATTCTCATCTAGAACCATAGTAAGTCTTTGTCGGCTCTACTCCTCTTTTGATTTTAGCATGTTGATGGTAAAATCAGAATCAGAATACTTTATTGATCCCTAGGGGAAATTATTAAAAAATGTTTGTCTCACCCATTCATTGAGCAGCTGGCCTTCTGGGGGATTTTTGTTGCTTTTGTAGCTCAGAGGCCCTTAACTCAGATCTAATTTGCAGACTTTTAGGAGTAATCCTGTTTTGTCTGCATCTGAGGCCGAATCTCAGGTGGTTTCTGTATTCAGACATCTTACATGCTGTTTGCTTGTGCTCGGGTACTAGCTTTAGGCAGTCCTTGCCAAAGTGCGTTAGAATGTCTCAGTGGACAAACACATCAAGTTCACCAGGATATGGTAGCCTCAGAGCCTTATGAAAAATAACAAGTTAGCACTCTTAGACTTTGAGATCAGTAACGGGAGATATTTAGGTTGATGTGTACCATGATCACAGAGCTTTTTGGGAGGTTTAAAAAGAACATGGGGACCGAGATCATGAGGGCTTTGAGAACATAGGAAAGCTACTGGTATCCATGGTTTATAAAAACTGAGTCCAAGTCAGGTTCTTCATTGTTGTAGATATTAATCTTATCTTTCTGAGGTTCATTATCTAATGATCCTCAAAACAGCAAAAAAAACCCACTCACAGTGCCATCTACAAAGAAAAAAAACACACCTTCATGTGTGTAATGTCACTGAGGATCTCCTCCTCTCCTCTCTCTGCAGATCATCGTCTGGGGTGACTACGGTCGGATGGACCATAAATCATTCATGGGCGCTGCCCAGATTCTATTGGATGATCTGGACCTGTCCAATATGGTAATTGGCTGGTTCAAACTGTTTCCTGCCACCTCATTAGTGGATCCTGCGTTGGCGCCGTTGACCAATAAGGAGACAGAAGGTAGCAAGTCTTAGCATCAGGAGGCATGGCTGATTGGTCATAGACACGTTGCAGGATGGGCCCTAAAACAAAGTCTCAGAATCCTCTGCTGCTGCATGCTGCATGATGACATCACAGGGATGACATGACAATTTCATGATGATGTCACTAGGACGATGAGGAAGGTGCTATTCCTGACCCGCCCACTGCGGGGGGAGACACTCAACAAAGGATGATGGGTAAAGAAAGGAGTGGCCATGTGACCTCCAGCTGCCAGCTAATCACAGCAGCTCCTTGGAAGTCATACGACTGTTAAAGACATGTCAGGAACCCACAAGATTGAGTTATGAGATAGTATCCATGGAGACACAGGAACATAGAGGGGGCTTCTTTATGTTTATGCATGGAATGACGAAAACATTAGAACATAAACTCCATCGAAGAAAAACACCACACCAACCAGTAAAATCATGAAAACGTGAAAACAAAAGAACATGAGAACAACAAACATGACAACATGTGAGAGCATGAAAATATGTAAGACCATGCCAGGGTGTGAGAACATGAGAATGTTGTCTAAAACTTCAAAATAAAGATTCTTAAACAACCTCTGTGTTTCTGTTTAGGACGTTATGATCAAGTTAGGTACATAACTCTGGTTTTACAAGATTCTGATGATATTACTGAGAACACTGGTTCTGTGATTTTTACAAAGGTGACTGGATCTGTGAGGTTCTACACATTAAAATGTTTTTGGGTCTTTGAAAGTTCTCCTGTAGCTGACTCACTATATACAACACAGTGCAAAACAGATTCTCACTGTGTTGCTATACACCTCTTGTGGTCTGATTTCACTAGCCACTTCTGGATCCAAACATGATATGCCATGTTCTGACTGAGGGATTTAAATAAAAAACTAAAACGGGCAACTCGACTAACATTTCTGGCAAAAAAGATTAAGACTGAAACTAAACAGTAAGAATGTTTGTAGGGTTACTTAATTTCAGCTACCTGGAATATAATGCTGTGCTACCTGGTGACTAGCAACAAAGTAATGGTACTCATTCAAATCTTAGAAAGCATCGTAGTCGTTCCTTTCTGAAGTGTTCAAATATTTGGTGTCTGGCAAATCTTGAGCCCATGGGCTGTAGTAGCATCATAAGGTTTTAGAAGTTGCACAGTGGGGCCAAACCTGGCAGGGGGGCAGATCACACCTACTGAAAAAGTGATCCACTTCATTTGCCCGCTTTTGTGTCCCTTACAGGCTCTGTTTCTTATAGCCCAGGATGGTTCTGAAATCACTCCACACTTTGTTAACATTGTTAATGAAGTTGCAGCTGAACATTTTCTGCTTGGTGTTGCAATGTCCTGATTACCCCAAGTTTGTGTTTCAGAGGGTGGTGGGAGTCAAAGAGTACTTGTCTGTGTGTTTGGGCCTCCAGTGAACTTCAGTGTTGAAGCTTCCATCCTCCTTAATGCATACAGCACAGTCCAGAAGTGGCAAACTGTAACAAAGTACAAATACTTCATTACTGTTGCAACATAAGTACAATTTTCAGGTATCTCTACTTTACTTCAGTAGTTTTTACTGACTACTTTTTACTTTAATTATCAAACTAAGGATGACTTACTGGTATTTAAAGGTTGCATGAAAACACGCTGCATGTTAGTACAAGATAAACTGGTTAGTTTACTGTACTGTGATGGGTTAAAGTAAAGAACAGTGTGTTGGGCTGGTGCACAGTGGCAGCGGTTTCATTGTCAGAGTTAGGTGACATCAAGTGTAGCAGAGATTCAAAAAGAATAGAAATAGAAATAAAAATTATTGTGAGTTGTGATTCCTTTACCCACACCGAGCTGTTACAACCAATTTCAGGGTTCCCCCGTCTTTAGCCCCTGACTGTACACATTTTCCTATTTAGAGGCAAAGTCATCCTCTACAGTGTAGGCAAAAGAAAATAGATATATAGTATTTATTTTCATTCTTTTTCCTCAGACCTATCCACTGATAATATTTTATCACTATGTTAGCACAAGATTCAGATAGCTTTGCACAGAAATAGAAACATCCTCCTTTTTACTTTCTTACTTTGAGTACATTTCAAAGCCTGTACGTTTTTACTTAAGTAAAGAAGTTAAATCAGTACTTCAGCTTTTACTGGTGTATTTTTAACAGTAGTATTTGTACTTCTACTTAAGCACAGAATATCTGTACTGTTGGTGAAGTCAATAGAGGTGTGATGGGGCATGTTCACCACAAACTTAGGTCTCAGACAAATCATATATGATCCAGCATTTTTCAAAGAATGCTAACTTTAGCTGCCAGAAAGGGGTAGATTTCCGATCACTGATCTCTCTCTGGATTTGCTGCACGGAGGATGTAACGTCTATGATAAGCGCTAAGGTTTGTGTCCTTGTCAGGATCTCCAGGTTAGGAAAAGTGGAACAGAAGATATTCAAATATCTTCCAATAAGGCTGTGGAGACAGTTGCTGATAAATTGTTCAAAAACAAGAAACAGTTTGTAAAAACACTTCCAGGGGAATTTCACAACTGGTTTATCAGTGATATCAGTAAAAAATGACTGATTAAGCGGAACACTGGAGTATATAGTTTGTAATTTAAACAGTGTACTATATAAAATGAGATGTGGTGTGTTTCTTATGTGATCTTTAACAGGGTGTTACAAAACTTAAAAACGGTACTCATACTTTACCAGACTTTTGAAGGCTAGGTGTGCAGTTCCTAATTTAAATGCATTCATTCTTTAGATTCAGAAATCTAAGCGATCAGATTTTATAGAGGCCAGAAATAAACAAAATTAAGTCAATAGTGTCCTCTTCAGTCTTGGCAGAGGGCAGTAATATAAATAATGAGAGAACTGACAGCTATTATTTTAATCACCCTGTCTCAGTTCTTTTAACTAGAAGTATCAGAAAGTAATGTGGTAACATCTGGACTGATGTTTGCAGACAGTATTTTAATCACAAGTTTAAAGGCTGCAGTCGTTGCACACACTGTGTATAAAATATAAATATTTTGATGTGCACCACACTTCTTGTCCTCCATAGTATTGTAGTGAGGCACTTGGAAAGTGGTTGTAGGTGATTCATTTGATACTGCTAACAGTGGTTATGAGTGGGACTGATTCCTTATAACTAATGACTGGTCGGGCCACCCATAGCAGCAACAGCTGCAATCAAGTGTCTGCTGTTTATATCTGCAATCTCATTCTTTTTGTCACTACCCAGAGCTTGTGACCATAGGTAAGGGTAGTAATATAAATTGACGAGTAAATCAAAATCTTCGCTTTTCTTCTCTCTCTTCACTACAAAAGATCAATACAGCAGCCACATTACTGCGGACACTGCCCCAATCCAGTAGTACCTCTCACGCTTCATTCTCTACTCTTTTGTGACCATGACCCCAAGATACTTCAACTCTGCCACCTGGGGAATTAACTCGTACCTGACCTGGAAGTGGGCACTCCAGGTCCCACTTGGACAAGGAGTTGCTGATTCTCATTCCCACTACTTCACATTTGAATTGAACTGCTCCAGCTTAAGCTGCAGGTCACCTGCTTGATGAAACCAACAGAACCACATCATCTGCAAAAAGCATAGATAAAATGCCAAGGCGAATGAAGCAGAGACCACTGTCCACCATCTGGCTACAACTAGATATTCTGTTCATTAAAAACTATGAACAGTATTGGTGACAAAGGCCAGAGTCCACTGAATCCACATGGACTCTGTGTCCCCAGCCTCCTTTGGAATGCAATCAAAGCTTTTTGGAGGTAGGAGTTGAAGGTCTTAGGACAGGGGCCTCTGCCAGGTGTTCCCAGTGCACTCTCACTATGCATTTGGATACACCATGTCAGTCCAGCATCTTCCCCCTACCTGATCCAAGTCAACACCAGGTACCGATCAGTTGACAGCTCAGCATCTGTGTTCAATCCATTGAATTACTTTCACTTTGATCTGTGGCAAAATGCAGTGATTTAAGCTTTAATGATTAAATGGATTCAGTTTAAAGTTTCACAGCTCTAATGTCACCTTACAAATTAACAGCGTGCACTCAGTCATAAAATCATTCATTGGGATGAAAATCTTTATTTTACTGCTATTTTCTATAAATCACCACATTAGCCAGTTTCCTAGTGTTGATTTGCATTTTACTGTTATATTTATGTTCTATATAATTTTTTATTTGCTAACCATTTCATCTGTGGTGTAGGTGGTACTCATAGCGGTCATTTACTTTGAATGAATAGCCGTATGAATTATGAAATGATCCTTTTAGATTGTTTAGATCCTGCCAACACCACCCCTTTCATGTGAATGCACTGAGTAAACCCTGGATCAATTAGTGCAGTGAACGTTAAATTATTTTATGACATACTGAAGCACAGGAACCACGAAATTATTAATGATATAGTGAAATAATTAAATGTTTCTACAAGTAAATTGATATTTGACACATTTGACAGGAGCTGAGTTCACTTGCTTACTCTGAATTACCTACTTTTTTTCACCAGCTCTGTTCTCATCTATGTGCTGTCACAGAGCAAATAGTGATGTGTTCGTTCATGTGGAAAGCTGAGCAAAGAAAAAGAATACAAGAGACACTGGAGGTGAATCTTTAATGTTTAGTGCAGTTTAACAGTTTTTAACTACAAAGAAAAACACGAAACGGCCAAATTCATGCAGGCCAGAAAACAGCAAAACCACCACAACAACAAGAATAATAACTACAACAATAATAACCACATCATGAATAATAATAATAATAATAATAATAATAAATATACATAGTCACACACACACACACACACACACACAAGGTCAGCTGAGTACCAAAAACTGTAACAAACATCAGAAATGACGTCAGTCTAGGAGGAGCAGCGACGACGGGCGAGGCTACTAAACCTTTATAATTCAGGTAAGTCTGACTTGAGTTCTGATCCTCCGCTGTATCAAATCCTTTAGGTCCAATGTGAGCTGTAAACACTGACCTTTGACCTTCTTTTTCTTTGAACTGAACATGAGGGTCACATCATTTCGGGCAGAAAACCCAGCTATTGGTCTGGTTCTAAAATCAAACTCGACTGTTGAACATGTCACATTGTGCTTTACTGTCAGTAGCCAATGAACATTCTCCTACTCAAAACACCGAATATTTGACCTAATCATCCAGCGTCTCTTGAATAGGATGAAGTATTAGGGTCACATTAAGAAAAAAAAGTGTCAATTTTGAGATTAAAGTTGAAATATAAGCTCAAACTTGAAATAGTATTTTGAATAAAACAAGTCAAAATGTGGAGATTACAGTCATTTCAAGCCAAGAAACTGCCATGGCTCTTATACCCTCTATATAGTGTAAATAAGTTAGTGAAACAAACAGATGTGTCTTATTGTGTTTTGTGATACAACCATTGGTATCTTTGCACCTGTCCATTGCTAGCCATTTCATTTAGCACAAATCCGACCAACTCTTTCAAGTTTGTGTATTTTTCCCTTCTGACCAGATGCAGCTTTCTGCACCATCTCTTCAGCATCATTGTGTTTATGAGCTAAAAGAGAAACACGTTCCTGTAATGAAAACCGATTCTGAAGTAATTTCACTAACTCAACTACACAAGGCATTTTGTAGAGGGCATAGAAGCCGTGGCTGTTTGTATTGAAAATGTAATTTCCACGTTTTGACTATTCTCAAAATTACGAGTTTATTATCTAAATCACAGGTGTCGAACTCCAGGCCTCAAGGGCCAGTATCCTGCAGGTTTTAGATGTGCCCTTGTTCCAACACAGCTGATTTAAATGGCTAAATTACCTCCTCAACGGGCGTTTATCAATATGCGTACTTGTGCGTACTTGCGTTCTCGTGATACGTCATCAGTCAGAGACCAAGTACTGTTCCAATTCGAAGTACGCATCACGCCGAGAACGCGAAAAAGTCCCGGATGTGTTCTCGAGCCGTCCATTTTATCGAGCATGCATCGGTGTAGACTTGGGACAGCTATATATCCCAGAATGCATTTCGTCCAAAACTCAACAGCGGACTCCCGGCACATCGCGCCCCCCCCCCGCTCGCGGTCTTCTCACTACTCAGGTTAAAGAAACCCCAGCAGCTGTCTATAGTATTGAGTGTCCACTAGAATAGAAATAAAAGCGTTCTAACATCTCACCTGCTTGTTTTTATTAAGGTATGTACATGTATGTACATGTACACTATTTTTATTAATAGAGGTTTCACTACTGAGGTTACAAATGATATATAAGTCACGTAGATCACTTCTAAATGTTAATGTTTGGTTCATTTCAGTGTTTTATTTGTTCCTGAGTAAACCGGTTTGGCTGTGATTAAAGTTAAGCTTCATAACATGTTACTCACAGTTAAATTAGGAGGGACGGCAGTAAAAACTCCGGACCTGTGACATCATCACGCACGCTGGTGTTCGACTGTACAAATCACGAGTCCGTGCTCGCGTTTTGAGAATTGAGAAACGCCCACGAGTCCGTGTCTCGATTCTCGGCGGTACGTACTCCCGTGCGTTCTCGGCGAGTACGTACTCACCGAGCACGCGATGCACGCATCGCGTGCATTTGGGCATTGATAAACGGCCACCATGTCTCGAAGTTCTCCAGAGGCCTGGTAATGAACTAATCATTTGATTCAGGTGTGTTGACCCAGGGTGAGATCTAAAACCTGCAGGACACCGGCCCTCGAGGCCTGGAGTTCGACACCCAATAATCAATAATATATATATATGCTTTGCCTAATGTGGCCCTGATATTCCTTCGTACTTGGCACCACCCTTATGTGACTGCAGGTGACAGGAGAACCTGTTGACCTCACCTCTGCCTCAGTTTGTGTGCAGTACCAAAGGAAGTAACCTGAACTCTGATGTCAGTGCAGTCACTGACATCAGGACCAATGGGAGTAAAGTAAATGCCAACTGAACTATTGGGGGGAGGGCTATATATTTGGGAAACAAATTTCCCACGCGTGGGACTAATAAAGGTTATCTTCTCTTATGTGGCCTGGCCTTAGATTTTAGGAAGAAGTGTTTGGCTGCCTCCAACGGTCAATGACCCTCTCCTGCTTGGGAACTCTAGAATTCAGTCGTACCTAAGGTTGGGCAGCGCTTTAACAGATAGACCGGGAAACAGAGGGACTGTTTTTAAAGTCGTACCAAATAAAATTCAATCAGTGACATCACTCAGTTTGTTTACCTTTGACATCACAGATCCAGCTAGGATGCTATAATATAATAATCCCACCCCTCTCAGTGTGTGAGGAGTGAGGTGTGTGGCATTGTGCAGTGCTATCCTGTCAGTTAGCATGTTGTTAACATGCTGTTGTTAACATGTTAGCATGTTGTTAACATGCTAACCGACAGGCTTACAGCTGCACTTAGTGTGTTAGAACACTGAAGGAGTAGGGCTAGTGTTAGCCTTTCAGTTCGCCTGTTAGCATAGCAGCAGCAGCTCATCATCACTGCTCTCTGTTTTGCCAGTCGCTTCCAGGCAAGCATCAGGGATCTGAGCTGTGTGGACCATTCCGCAGTGTTCACAGGGGCCATCCCGCCCTCCTCGACCACTGTTCCCATTGTGATGGCGGGGGGCATGGTTCACAGTGGAGGAGGGGTATGACTCGAGCAGAGGTTGTCGGATGTCGCTGACAAGCAAGGACGAGGAAGAGGAGTCTGAGTCAGAGACGGGGATCAGGAGCTCCACATCTTCGTCTTCCTCTCCACTCCCCCGTCGCTCTGTGACTTCAACCCCACCTCTTCCTGTCTCCAGCTGGTGCAGTGGGCTATGATTGCTCCAGGTCTGGCTCTGCTGGTTCTGACTTGTTCTTGTCAGATTTCTAGCTAAGCGGTGCAGGTTTTGGGCCAGGCGCTGCAGGGCAGAGGCAGCTGGGGCGGAGAGGTCAGAGGTGTCACTGTGACATTCAGGATCTGGACTGGAGGTTACTATAGTGACAGGGCTGGATGGAGGGAGGGCCTCTCTAGGCCTGTCATTGTCTCGGCCAGATGTCAGGGTCACAGAAGGTGTCATCGAAAGCACAGCCTCTACAGCGGAGGGAGGCGGGGTCTTCTGGGGGAGGGGTGAAACAGGCCCACCCACTGCACTGATGCCTCGCCCTCGCTCGCCCTCAGTGTCTGTATCATCCGAGTCTGGAGACAACAGGTCTGAGCCGGAGCTTCCGGTGCTACCAGTGCCAGCGCTGTCCTCCAGGTCTGCAGAGACCAGAGCCAAAGAACCTGAGCGCCGGGACCGTGAGAAAGTAAAGAGGCGACGCCACAGGTTGCTACGACGACCAGAGGAGGGCAGCCTGAGGGATGTGAAGCCGAGCTGAGAGCGGACTGCCAGACGAAGATTTTCCAGGACAGAGGCCTGAGGACAGAGACAAGAGAAATCATCAGAACCAGTTCAAACTGGATCTAGCTGAAGTCCCTGAGGACCACATAGAGTCACCTTTAAAAAGGTGGTATTTAACCTCCATTTGACCTCAGACCTAACCATATGATCATTCTTCAGTGTACAAAGAGAGCTGTGTGCAAAAACTTTAATCAGGAGCTTCCTGCTATGTGAGATAAGAACTGTACCTGGCTCCCTGAGCACACTGGGAAATCCTCCACAGGTGGGATCAGTCCCTGCGCAATCAGCTGACCATAAGAGGGCGGGGCTTCCCTCCTCAGCAGCTCCGCCTCCACTCTGGACAGCTGGGTCTCAAATGACCTGGAACAACCAATTACAAGCCTTGAATCACAATGAGTTCAGAGGCACGAGGTGAACAGAAATGTATTGACATTCTCACCTGCGTTCAAACATGCGCAGCGAGTACAGCTTGCATGTGCAACCAAGGGCAATGACCAATAAGAGGCCACAGATGAGGCTGCCAATGACGGCAGCTGTGATGACTCGTGTGGGAACAATGACAGGACAACTCTCCTCGTCGCTGCCATCCCCACAGTCATCCTGTGCGTCGCAAACCCACGACTCAAACACACAGCGATTATTCTGAAGGGATCAGACACACAGGGATCACTCAAAGGTTAAAGTGTTGTAGTGTTCTGTAACTGGATGTTAAACATGCCTTTCTCTGTATTAGACAGAATGGCACACAACAAAAGACAGATGTGGGAATTGTGACTTGGACTCCACAAAGCTGTCCTGATGCTGCCATCATGTGATCAGCCTCAAACTGAGTGGGTTTACAGCTGTTTACAGCTGCAGACAAGATGTGTTTGGAGTTATTTGGTTGCATTTCTAATGTTTTAGCTGCAATTTTTCTTTTAATGGCAGCTGACTATGTGATGTCAGGCATTTGGAAGGCATTTGTAAACTACATCTATTTAATTCAATTTTATTTATACAGCGCCAAATCACAAAAACAGTCGCCTCAAGGCGCTTTATATTATAAGGTAGACCCTACAATAATGCATACAGAGAAAAACCCAACAATCATCTACAAAAAGTTGAAAATGGAACCTGCTTTAAACAAAGTTCACCTACAGTTTATTGTGTGAGGGAGATTATATGTCTGTGATGATTCACAGGACCACCCTACTGCTTCTCGTTTGAGTTGAATTGTTAAAGACTGAAGTCAGAACACGCCGGTATGGTCTTATCATCGTACCTTACAGTGGAAGTTTCCTGGCTGGCAGAAGAAGCAGTTCTTCTCATCAGAACCATTGGGACAGCGGTTCTGGTAGTTGCAGCGGTCCGACCGAGGGTAACAGGCTCCGTTTCTGGAGCAGGGGAACTCATCCTCCTGACAAGAGGAGCAGTTTAGCTCATCCCGACCGTTGGGGCAGTGCCAGTACCCATCGCAGCGCTGCTGCTCGGTGTAACAGCCCCAGTTCCCCCCACATGGAACCTCCCAGGGCAGGCAGAACCCATCCACCTAAAAACAGGACCACAAAGAATGCTTAATCAAGAACAATAGAACAGAACACCACCTGCACAACACCTCAAAAATCAAACACACCTGGTAGGTGACGTTGAAGCCTCTGGCCGCATTGATCTTGTCAGCGTAGAAGTGAACTCGGAGCTGACCGGATGATGAAACCACAGCGACCGGCGCTCTGGAGTCAAAGGCAGTCAGCACCCTGAGAA
Organism: Oreochromis aureus; assembly: GCF_013358895.1. NCBI lineage: Eukaryota > Metazoa > Chordata > Actinopteri > Cichliformes > Cichlidae > Oreochromis > Oreochromis aureus. The sequence goes on along the minus strand of NC_052962.1, from coordinate 5,279,509 downwards.
GGCGACGGGGGTTCTCCTCCAGCCCATCATAGACTTTGACATAGTCGCCATAGCCAGTCCCATCAAGTTTAAAATCTGTGAACCTTAGGATAACCTGCAGGAGAAGACAGGAAGAACATCAGGAATGTTGATGTCCTTTGCTACCCAAACACGCTCAGGGATCAGAGGTTACCTTTCGGTGGTCTCCAGTGTCAATCAGCCAGGTGCAGTTACTTCCTGGAGGGTAGAAATCAGGATAGTTTGGAGAGCTGAAAGAACCATAGAAGTTCCTCAACAACTCGCCACAGGTGGGAACATCACAGTCTATCTCATCGCCAAGGTCCTGAAAGAGACGTTGTGACACACCAAGTTGAGGACATGGTCAGCAGTCCAGCCCAAGGAACCCCTGAAGTGGATTGTTGTCTCCTTTGGAGACCAGGCACAGTCCCGGTCACCTGAGCTCTAAAGCACTGGGTTAAATCTTCAACATAAGGTGCTCCTTCTCGTAGATGTAACGACTTGTAGCAATATGTTGAGTAAACACAGCATTAGTACAATACTAATACCTCGTAAGATATAAACAGCTATATTCATATTAAACATGCTTAAAATCCTAACGCCCTAGCTCACATTCTGCTCATCATCTGACATGATGTCTGTATCATTAAGAGACCATTTCATTTCATAAGCTCCAACAGATCAGCTCAAGTTACAGATAGCAGAGCAGCACAGGCTGAGTCAGCAGAACTCTGGCAGATCTCTTTGTGGTGATTAGCCCACATGTGGTGTGAGTGGTGAACCCAAGGATGTGCATCGGGCGAATGGCAGGAGTACCGGTTCAGTACTCTGGCTGCCTGTTATTGTTTGACACATTAATGTAATTCACATAAACAGCAGCGGCAAGTGGGCGAGGCACCATTTGAGCAGTTGCAATGGTTCACCTAGGTGGCATGTTACCTGGCAGTCGATGCTACCGTCGCAGCGCAGGCTGTGGGGCAAGCAGGTGTAGATGCGGGTGTAGCGAGACAGGCAGGGGAACTGGTTCAGGCTGCAGGGCTGGAAGGAGAATGGCGAGTCCACACACATCTCTTCATCTGAATTGTCACCGCATTCGTCCATGGAGTTACAGCGCCACCAGTCTGGGATGCACTTCCCATTTGAGCAGTGGAACTGGTCCACATCACAGCTGGATGCCAGCGGCTTACCTGCAAACACAACAAATCTTACTTGTTTCCCATCCAGGAATAGCCTCTACTCCAGTTACATCACCAATACCACATCCCGTTTCCTCACCGCTGATGTATGACAGTCTGAAGCCTTTTCCCGTCAGGCTGTCATCCGAGTGGAAGTGGATCCACAAATGGTCCTGAGAGGAGATGTAGGGTGGTGGCAAGGAGGAGCCACAAACCCGGAGTCCATCCAGGTTCCTGTAGCTGCTGATGGACATCCAGTCTGAGGTGCAGCGATGGGAACCCTGTAGGTCAAAGTCCTGGAAGCTGCAAAGACAGAACAGGGAGGGCATCATGAGAGCAAAGATGGGGTTAAAATGAGGATTTGGTTGTTGCTTTTTACTCTGTGACCTGATGTGGATGTGGCAGGTGTAACTATGGAGACAGTAAGTGCAGTACCTGATGGTGATGGCATCTCCAGGTCGTGCCCTGATATTCCAGCTGCAGTTCATTCGGGCTGGATACTGGAAGGGCCATCCGGGGCTGGTGATTATACCGCTGGATGCCCGCAGGAGCTCTGCCACGTCACTGCAGGCTGGGGGGCAGGGTCGGACTGTTAGTGTGACACTGTGTGTTTGTGGGTGTGTGTGTGCCATTAGTGCTGCTCTGATGTCATGAATGTGACCTCACCATTAGAAATCCCTGACACATAGACATTTTCATTCCTCTGAGAGGCAGAAAAGCATCCTGGGGAAAAAAAAACACAACAACACGTGGTTAGAAGTGATTTCATATAATAATAATAATGTAATAATGTATACTTTATTGATCCCCGTGGAGAATTTCCTCTCATCATTTAACCCATTCACTCAGTGAAGCAGTGGGCAGCCACTGGCTGCCCGGTACGCAGTGTGTAGGGACGGTACCTTGCTCAGGGGTACCTCAGGGTAGCTGTTCAGTCGATTCGAACCCTCGACCTTCTGATCATGGGGCCACCACTCTACCTACTGAGCTATCCCAGCTATATTGATAACAGGGTGACATACAGCTGATGAACAGCTGGATAATGCTGTTCCTTAGTCTGTTAATTTTTGTCTTTATGGATCTGAAACGTCTGCCTGAAGGTAGATGTTGAAACAGTACATGACCAGAGTGCGATGGGTCTTGAAGGAATTTGTTAATCTTCCTGAGAAAAGAGGAGAGGACATCTGACTATCCGCTAGGCAACCTGTACAACTCTGCGTAATGCTCTCTTCTGTGCTCCTGTGCAGCTGGAAAACCATGCACAGAGACAGTATGCCAGGTGATCAGGCTGATTCATGAGCCGCTTATTTGTACATGTTTAGATCATGGACTCAGATTATCCCCACCCTTTTTATAAAAATGTCTTGACAGTGTGATGAAAACGCTTGCCTCTGTCCCCCTTGAAGGTCAGATAAGGACTTTTGCAATCAGTTTACAATTATATTATGAAGCTTTGAGAGTTTTTGCTGCAGCCATCTTGCTGTTTTAAAACCACATCTGAAGAGTGAGAGCTGGAGCTCACTGTGAAACTGCCGCATCATTGGCTAATGACCTGCCAATCAGTCGTTAGCATATCCTTAGTAATCAGGACTTCATATTTAAATCACTCAAACAAGTGACTGAGCCCCTAAACTAATCGGGAACATCTTTACGGAGGTCAGAGGTCAGGTTTCACACAGACTTGTATAGAACTACAGGTAATTGGCCTTGGTGACCATTAGAAAAAAGAATGCATGTTTTGCTTTTCACATACACAAGCTTGGGCCATCGTTTATCCTGTCTGTGGTCTCAACACAGTGTTCTACATCCAGCAAGTTCTTGTTAAATGTTACATGTAAAAAAGACATAAAGTTAAACAGGATGGATAAAATGTTGAAGGAAGATAGCAGATGATACTTAATGGGAGGACTCTATTTTGAAAATTTGGCATCTTAAAGAATGCTCAATCTTGCAGGGTCAAATAGCTGGCCAATGCTCAACATTGTTAATTTTCAAAAAATGATAATCAAATGTTACAAGTTTGACCACCAGGGGTGCTGTTATGCCAGTTTTAGTGTAGTTGTGTCATAAAGCAGTCTAAGGTCAAGTGTTGCAGTGGTTACAGCTGTTACAGGAAGAAGGATCAGACTTCCTGTCCTTTCTGTGGTATCTGTTCTCCTACAGACTAAAGAAAAGCTTGCTGGTCAACTGGTGATTCTTATTGGTGGTAAGTGCTAGCCCTGTGACGGACAGGGAACCTAGTCAGGTGTACCAGCCTGTCATTCTGACTCCAGCCCAAAGTGGTTAAGAGAAGGTGGTCCCTGTTAAGATACTTGTGAAGCCCTGATCACTTACATAGACCGTTTCATTATCATGATTGGTATTATTACTGAACCATGCTCAACATCTTCAAGCTTTAATAGAAACTGATTGATATCTGCCAACTGCTATGCTTACTACACAGAAGAAATGAAGAATGACTGTAGTGACACCTGTCCATTGATCACAGCAGACCAAATGTAAAGTAATCTGTAAGAGCCATTTCCAGCTGTTCTGAGCCACCACTAGATGTTCTGTCCTTCCACATCTGCCTCTCCATTGTACTTCCTCTTTCTCTACTGGTGGATTCAGAGCAGACTGGATGGTGCAGTAACACACTGTGACGCCCTGAGCACACACTGATATAGCAAGATCTGTACTGTGAAATATTACAGATTTAGGTCCAGGTTTTTGGGACATAAAATCTTGGTGATAATAAGTGCCCACAATCACTTCTTGCCACATGTCCATGTTAAACATTAAATTAAGTAACATTAGCTTGTGATACTCTGTCCTTAAATGGTTACAGGTGTACAGCTCTGCCCTCCTGCAATCTTCCAGAACCACTTTATTCATGAGAAAGTAAGTTGTCAGGAAGGGGGAAGTCTTAAAGAGACCGGACCCGGCGTCATCAGAACAAAACACAAGTGTACACACTTGAAAACAGGTCAGTCTGCACTCACCTGTGAGGAGGAGGAGGCAAACCACACCCTGCCTGCAGTCTGTTTTGAGGGCCATGATAACCCTGATGTTCTGATGAAGATATGAAGATAATGGTGGTCCAAGGTCACAGAGCTGAGCGCTGCATGTCAGCTGTTAGCAGACCTCGGCTCCAAACCGAGCGGCTACCGAGGATAACGGAGCTCCCCGATAAACCCGGCATTCAATTAACACAGACGCGAGCCGCTGAACGGGACGTTAACGCGGAATCGAGCTGTGCGGGGGGTACGCAGCGGGACATACTGCGAAGAACCTCGGTTAGCTCGGAAACAAAGACCCGCTAGCTGCCGACTAACAGGCTGACGCTAAGAACACCGGCCCGTTAGCTTCAACATGCTAACGGGACAGAGTCATCTGACCCGGAGGGGGGGGGGGGCGAACCGGGTCAATCCGAGCTCACGGGACCTTCACCGAGTCAGCAGCACTACTGTCGATCTGATAGAAGTCGTGAGCGCATTTCCGTGCGAAGCTGTTAGGTTTTAGCTTCCGTCGAGCCGAACAACAACAACAGACCGCAGAGAGAATCCCCGCCCCTTTGACAGTGGCGTCACTAACGTGGCCCCGCCGTTTTTGTCATTTGTTCGTTTATGTGAACTTCCTGTTTCCTGAAGATGTCAAGGCACTTCATTAATCACAGAGCCGAACTTCCTTCAAATATTCACTACATCTATGTAGTGAACATATGGCCGTGTGTTTAGTCGAACCGGTTCTTCTAAAGCGCTTTTCTACTGCACTTGAGCACTCAATATGCCTCATACAGCAACTCATAAGCTTTACATGCTTAAGTGCTTTCTATCTAACATATCTGCATGTGTGTCAGTAACTGAGTTAGTGAGTGTGTGTGTGTGTGTGTGTGTGTGTGTGTGTGTGTGTGTGTGTGTGTGAGAGAGAGAGAGAGAGAGAGATTTGTCACTAACAGATGCAGTATTTGCAGAACAGAACATCTGTTGTCTGTGAACCCTCAGAGGTGCTGCAGCACTCACCTCCCCAAACACACTCACACACACACACCCTTTGCTACCCACTTTGTGCTGGACCTGCAGCCTGCAGCTGGAAGCAGTTTTTTCTAACAACTCTGAGATTTTTAATCCTCAGCTGAAACTAGCTTTTCTGTTCCACGCAGAGATCCACCTTCAGCTCTGTGAACCTGACCTGCTCTCTGGCAGCTGTTCCCTCAGACTCCTCACCTCCTGCTGCACCTGGACCAGCTAACTGACCCTGTGACTGATTTCCTCAATCATGAAATCAGAGCTCAGAGTGGAGAGAATTCATCTGCTCGAGTTTCACGAACAATAAAAAACACAGATGTTAGTTTGTTACACAAGAGCTTTAATAATGAATCAGTCATCAATATATTAGGACAGGGACCACGACTCCATCAGTGATTGATTAGCAGCTCAGATTCAAATCTCCATTCTCCATCTTTGTAGCTGAGAGACTGAGTGGACAGTCTGATTGTAATCTGATCAGGAAATTAGAACATTTCATATGAAATAAAATCACACACACAGACACTCAGGTTCATGTGCAGACTCATGTTATGGGATTTATTATATGAAAAGTGGAGCTGTACAAGAATTGAAGTACCCCTGATGGAAGGATGCGGGATGCAGGATACGGTCTCAGTGGATTTTCTTCCTGTGTGAAGACAGAGTGAAGTGAGGGCCTTAGCCTTTGATTTCAGCAACCGTTAACTAATGTAAACATGAAGAAACGCTTCAGAGATTGTCAGCTCAGATTTATTGTGTTTTGGATGACTGCATATCCTGGTTTAAAAGCTTTGACTTACTGACATATTAACACCTGGTTGGTCCATGGGCTTGATCAGTCACTGAGCTTTACTCGCTTTTAAATGACTTCATGTTCACATTGAGATTTTTTTTTTTTTTTTACTTCCGGTTAGTATAAACATGATTTCTTTGTCTTTATTTTCTTTCCGTTGCGGATTTTCTTTCGGCAGAGGTCCTGTCACTGTAACTATGACGTTCTGCCAGAAGTTCAAGGCGTCATCAGCAGGCCCCGCCTTCAACCTGTGACGCGTGACCTTTAACCTTCGGTTTCACGTGGTTGAATCGAGGAGGACAGAAACGCGTGGAGCGAGCGGAGAGGAGAGATGAAGAAAGCAGGGGAGAAAACTGCGTTGAAGAGGAGTAAAGAAGAGGAAGAGGAACAGAACCAGGTGAGCCACACACACAGAGGAGGAAAGTGATGAAGATCTGGTAACGTGCTAGTAACGAGCTAGCATGCTAACACGGGGCAGGCTGCTGTTTAGCCCTCAGAGCAGACACGGAGCGAGACCTGAACCATGAGACCGGACCGGGGCGTTGCTGCTTCTAAAATAAACACAGAACCATCCTCTGTGCACATGTGTGATGTCAGCCTCGGGTTAGGGCTCTATTATAATGTCGGAGTTTTAAAAGGAAGACCTCCTCAACTTAGATTTTAACTCGCATTGTCGGAGCAACCTCACCGACCCAGAGCTAACGATCCAACATGGAAGCAGTGACGTAAATGGCAGCAAAACTGTAACGGAACGAGCACTGTAGCAGGTAGTGTGTCAGGGTACATGTGTACGGTTAGTGTTGCACCGAGTGACGTCAATCCTGAGCAGAGTACAGAAGGTTTTCCTGATTTTTCATGTTTTGCTTTTAGTTGCTGGTTGTTGTTTGATTTAAGTGTGTGTGTGTGATCACTCACAGAATCGTTAGCACAGGCAATTAGCTTGTGCTAATGATTTGTAGGTTTTATTTTTCTTATTTTTAATTACACTCACAGCCAAAAACTGATGTTTTTTTTAAAGTGTCTCTGTAATTCTGGGTTTTCCTTCTCAGATCTTCAACTTTAACAGGAAACCTGCTGATGAAGATAAGGATGATGATTTATCAGATAGCGAGGACAGTGTCTACTCAGGCCTGGAGGATTCTGGGAGTGATGCTGAGGGGGAAGAGGGATCCGATGAGAAGGAGGAGGATGATGATGATGATGATGATGACAAGGTACAGTGTCAGCAGCTAAGTTTTAACTGTGTTTGTCTGACTGCTGATTGGTTGCTGTTAAGTGTCCTCAGTGTTCTGCTGCAGAACATCACCTGAACTTTGTTCCATCTGTAGATGAAGGAAAGAACGGAGGAAGAAGTGAGTGAAGAAAAGAAGGAAGATGAGTATGAACATGACTCTTCAGATGAAGAGGTGATCAAAACTTATTCATGTGTGTGCTTGTCATTACTTTTCTTATGCCTGTGTCTGGTGTATTGTATGCAATTTTAGCCACATGCACACTAATAAAAAGCTGGGAGATTTTTGCTCCTGGTCCTTGCTCTTTTGTGTGTGTGTGTGTGTGTGTGTGTGTGTGTGTGTGTGTGTGTGTGTTTGCATGTGGGGGTGGATCGATGGACACATAATTGGCCAGTCTCTGGCCAGAATTTGCTGCAGTCTGTGTGTGGTTATTGAGTCAGTGATTATGAGTCTCTCACTGATCGATGGATATACTGCAATGAAAATGCAGCTGACGGTATCTTTGATGCTTAGTAGGTCAGTGCACCAGGTTCTGATGTTTGGTTTATGATGAGAGCTCACTTAAGAAACCATTCCACCTTAAACCTTTCGGTAGCTGCTTACCTTCAGTGTTGTAGACTCATGTCTATACGCAACAGATCCTGGGTGAAGCTCTGGAGTTGTCTGTTTCATGTTGACCTTTATTAGCCTGAAAAAGCTGTGATGAAATGACATGAAAACTAGTTCATGCATTTATTATTTCTAGGTTGGACTACTGTAATTTGTGATTACTAGGATGTCCTAAAAACTCCCTGAAAAGCCTTCAATCGATCCAAAATGCTACAGTGAGAGAACTTACAAGGACTAAAACGAGAGAGTATATTTCTCCTGTACTAGCTTCTCTTCATTGGCTCCTGTTAAATCCATATTCAAATTTAAAATCCGGCTTCTGACGTACAAGTTCTTGAATAATCAGGCCCCATCTTATCTTAATGACCTTATAGTGTACCATATCACCCCATTAGAGCACTTTGTTGTCAGACTACAGTCTTACTTGTGTTTCCTAGAGTATTTAAAAGTAGAATGGAAGACATAGCCTTAAGCTTTCCGGCCCCTCCTCTATAGAACCAGTTATCAGTTTGCATGCGGGAGACAGACACTATCTCTACTCTTAAGATTAGGCTTAAAACTTTCCTTTTTGCTAAAGCATATAGTTAGGGCTGGATCAGGTGATCCTGAATCCTTCCTTAGTTATGTTGCAATAGGTGTAGACTGCTGGGGGATTCCCATTGTTTCTTTTTTTTTTTAGTCAACTTTTTCACTCACTTTGTGTTTATACACCCCTTTGCATTTAATTATTATTTATTAAATGCTGCGTAGTTCTGCTGGAGTTTTCTTCCTGTTAAAAGGGAGGTTTTCCTTCCCACTGTTTTCACAGCGGTTGCTCATAGGGGTATTGTTGCGGTTTTCTTTTCTTTTTTGTTTTTGTTGGGTCTTTACCTTACAATATAAAGCACCTTGAGGCAACTGTTGTTGTGATTTGGTTCTACATAAATAAAATTGCATTCAGTTGTGGGGAAAAAGGTGATTTCAGGCCTGCTGCTCTCACTGCAGTTATTATGAAGGTCTTTCAGCACTGAGATTGGAAGCATGTGGCTCACATCGCTCTAGACCCTCATCAGTGTTGTGTGTCATGCATCTGGAGTATAAAGTGAACCTCACGCACTAAAGCACACTTTAAAGATGGATCCACCCCGTTCTTATGGACTACACTGCTTTTATATGTCTGATCTGTTCCTTTGGAATTTTGCTTCATGTTATGCTGTGTTGTGTGTTGCTGGATGTGCCTTGTGATATATGTGAGCATAACGAAGACAAACCCCTGTCAACTGTCCTGTTAAAGTGGGTACAATACAACATGTTTTGTACAGGATACTTGTTCCTTTACACATGTTCTGATTGGTGCATTGGCTTCTTTTATGTTCCCCTCTCCATCCTGTGGTGGTTTCTCATGCTCACATTGTCCTTCAGGATATCAGGAACACAGTGGGGAACATTCCTGTTGAGTGGTACAAAGATTTCCCTCACATTGGGTACAATCTGGATGGGAAAAAAATCTACAAGCCAATAAGGAACAAGGATGAGCTTGATGACTTCTTGGATAAGATGGAGAACCCAGAGTACTGGTGAGCGGTTAGCATGATGCTAACTTCTTCATAGGTTTGATAGGGAATGCTGATGAAGCTAACAGCTTGCTGTCTGCAGGAGAACAGTGCATGACAAGCAGACAGGAAGTGACATTGTGCTGTCCGATGATCAGGTGGAGCTGGTGAACCGTCTGCAGAGAGGACAGTTTGGAGACGTCAACTTCAATGAGTATGAGGTATGCCCTCCTAGAGTGACACCGGGGTTCCGTTCACTAGCCTTGAGTTTACCTGCTTAATCCATCCTTTAATAGCCACATGTCCCAGACCACCTAGCAAGAAGTGAGCGTGGCTTAAAAATGTAGAACACACTGGTTACCTGTCTCTTTACACCTCTTCCGCAGCCAATGGTAGAATTCTTCAGTAGCGACGTGATGATTCATCCCATCACCAACAGACCGGCAGACAAACGCAGCTTTATCCCCTCGCTCACAGAGAAGGAGAAGGTAATGCACCTGACTCACCTGGCTTACCTGGCTGCTCTCAGCTGTAACTGTAACTCTGTAACTCACCTGTCTGACTGCAGGTGTCCAAACTGGTCCATGCCATAAAAATGGGTTGGCTCAAACCCCGGCGGGTAGAGGATGATGGCAGGGGGCGGTATTACGACTTGTGGGCCAGCGAGGACTCTTCCATTCTGGCCAGACATAGGATGCACCTGCCTGCCCCCAAAATCCCTTTACCTGGTCACCATGAGTCCTACAACCCACCACCCGAGTATCTGTTCACTGACGAGGAGGTTTGTCAGTGCGTTGCCTCACCTGGTTTATGTTCAGAGGATAGATAGAACTGCATTCAAACACACCCCCGTCTGTCTGTCCTCACTTGCCTCACCTGTCTGCAGCGAGCACTGTGGGAGCAGCAGGATCCAGGAGACAGGAAGTTGCCGTTTGTTCCAAGGAAGTACTCGAGCCTCCGTCAGGTTCCAGCATTTTCTCATTTCATCCACGAGAGGTTTGAGCGCTGCCTGGACCTTTATCTGTGCCCACGACAGAGGAAGATGAGGGTAACCTTTCTCAGTCTGTCCTACTACCTGAAGCTGGAGTTGCCCTTTTAGGCATGCGGTTTAAATAATTTCCTGTTTGTCTGCATGTAGGTGAATGTGAATCCAGAGGATCTGATTCCCCAGCTTCCCAAACCAAAGGACCTTCAGCCATTTCCCACCACACAGTCGCTGGTACAACACACACACCTGAACACATGCACACAAACAAAGTGGTGAACCTTTTCTCACATCTTTATCTGTGTGTTCAGGTCTATCGAGGTCACAGCGGTCTGGTTCGCTCTATCAGTGTGTCTCCATCGGGACAGTGGCTTGCCTCAGGTAACCTCAGGTTGTCCCACTTACACATCAATGTAAAGCTCACAGTGAGAGTCAAGTGTTCGATCACAGGCAGGGTTGTTGACCGACCAGTCTACACACCTGCACCACAGAGTGTGTTCTAAAAGTCTCGAAATGAGCATTCTGTTGTTACTGTTTGAAAACCAGACATGATGACAGTTCTACACAGAGACCTCAGCCTGATAACTTCGAATTGTGTCTGTGCACAAAGCAGCTTTATTCTGTGTGGTCTTATCCAGTTACACTTTCCTTGGTGTATTTATTGGAAAGGCGGAGTCCAGTTGTCTTTGAAGTAGTATCAGGAAAAAAATTTGATTCAGGAGTCTGTGTTTTGTAAAGACCAACTGTACTGCCACAGAGTATCCGTGATAATGCTTTCCACGACTCTGTCTATTAAATTCTTCCTAAAAACGACCTGCTTTGGAGATAAAGGTCGCAGCTTTCAGACTTCCTTTAAACTGCTCACTAAAACAATTTTTTTGCATGATGTTGTCTTTTATCATTTTTGTTTCTATTTTTTTTTTTTTTTTTTTTTTTCAGTTATGTTTGCATCTTTGCTAGTATTTGGGATATGTTTTTCTTTGCGTTTTCTCTGTTGTAGTCAGAGCACTTACCGAAAACCCAGGTTGAAGGTGATGTTTAAATAAAACATCCTTCCTTTGGATGAGTTCATTGAGTGTGGGCGGGACTGTAATCTCTCTCCTGCCTGTTTACAGGAAGTGATGATGGCTCTGTCAGATTCTGGGAAGTCTGTTCGTCTCGTTGTATGAAGATGGTCCAGGTGGGCGGAGCTGTGAAGAGCATTGCCTGGAACCCAAATCCGTCTGTCTGTTTGCTGGCTGTTGCCCTGTGAGCACCTCTCTGACATCGCTCTGTCTCTTTTATATCTTCTCATCTCTGTCTTTCTGTCTCTCTCTGTTTCTCCGTCTGTCAACACACCTGAATCACATGATTAGTTCGTTCTCAAGCCTCTGAACAATTTAGGCATTTGAATCAACTGTCTTGGATCAAGGACACATCTAAAACCTGCAGGACGCCGGCCCTCGAGGCCTGGAGTTGCCCACCCCTGTCCTAGTGTAATACAGAAAATATCCCATCAATCACATAACCCCTGGAGCGTGATGGGGATAAAGATGTCATATGAGGAAGAGAGCATGTATTAATAATTTAATTCAGTGATTTCTAATGATGGTTTAAACTGGGGTAGTGTTTTTTGTTTTTTTTTGCTGTTGCTGTTGTTTTTTTGTTGTGGACATCCAACTTTATGAAAACGATTGCAGCGTAACTAAGGAAGGATTCAGGGTCACCTGGTACAGACCTAACTATATGCTTTATCAAGAAGAAAACTTTTAAGCCTAATGTTAAAAGTAGAGAGCATTCTCTCTCCTGAATCCAAACTGGGAGCTGGTTCCACAGAAGAGAGACCTGAAAGCTTAAGGCTCTGCCTCCCATTATACTTTTAAATACTCTAGAAACCACAAGCAGGATTTTAAACTCATCCCTCCTCTCCCTCTGATGTGAATCCTGTCCCTCTGTGTCTCTCTGGTTTCAGGGACTCTGTGGTCTTGATCCTGTCTCCCTCTCTGGCAGATAAACAGGTCATCTTGTCGTCAGAACGACTCCTCAGCGCCCAACAGGAGGGGGAGGAGCCAGCAGAAGGAAATGGGTCTGTTGTCTGGAGCGAGGCTGAGGGGGAAGAGCTAAACCAGGGGGTCCGCCTCAAAATCCAACACCCCAAAGTGAGAAAACCACCTGATTTTGTTTGTTTGTTTGTTTGTTTAAACCCCCCACTCTGATCCACACCTGGCCTAATCGCTGTTGATCTCTGCAGGCTGTTCACCAGGTGGTGTGGCATGCTAAAGGAGACTACCTAGCATCAGTGATGCCTGATAACACGAGCCACCTGCAGGTGTATATCCACCAGCTGAGCCAGAGGCGGAGTCAGAACCCCTTCAGCAGGAACAAAGGCCTGGTCCAGTGCGTATCCTTCCACCCAATCAGGCCCTATTTCTTTGTGGCCACACAGCGCTCGATCCGCATCTACAACCTCGTCAAACAAGAAATGACCAAAAAACTCCAAGCCAACTCCAAGTGGATCTCCAGCATGGCTGTCCATCCGGGAGGTAACCATATCCCCAGTCCCCCACACACAAGTCTTAAAGGCTCCAATAAACCCGCCACAATGGTCGTTTAGCTCACCGCAGCTGCTTCATCCTAAAGTCATTTGTATTTATACGAGCAGTATTCTCTTCACAGCTGTCCCAACTGTCTGTTCGTGTGTCTGCAGGTGATCATGTGATCTGTGGGAGTTATGACTGCAAGCTGAGCTGGTTCGACCTTGATCTGTCAACTAAACCCTACAAGATGCTCCGGTACGTACCTGCCAGTCGCTCTGATCATCTGAGTTTAACCCTTTCAGACATGAGCTGTCAGCTGCAGGTGACCTTGAGTGCTCCTGTCTTCGTTCAGACCTGATCTCCAGGACGGATGTCAAGGTTTCTTCACATGGTGGCTGATATGGCAGCCTCGCTTCTGTCAGTCTGCCCCAGGGCAGCTGTGGCTACAACTGTAGCTTGCCTCCACCAGTGTATGAATGTGAGAGTGAATGAATAATGGCATTGTAAAGCGCTTTGGGTGCCTTGAAAAGCGCTATATAAATCCAATCCATTATTATTATTATTATTATTATTATTATTATTATTATTATTATTATTATTACTTAGTAACTCTCACGGTTACAAATATTGCAGCTTTACGCATTGCCTTACAGATGGTGGTGTTGTTAGAGTGAGTATCTAACACAGCTAGACTAGACTTAGTCAGAAGTTATAGATTAAGTAGATTCACAGACAGCTGCATCAATGCTGAGTACAGGTAAAGCACCGGTGGGTTAGAGTTAACAAGTGAATATTTATAAGATTAATTACAGATTTGGAGAGATTGTGGCTGAAGAGCCTGTTGGAGGAGGCTGATTTGGGTTTGGTTGGGCAGAGGTGGCAAAAGTACAGACATTCTGTACTTTAGTAGAAGTACAGGTACTAGTATTTAAAAAAAATACTCCTGTAAAAGTACTGATTCAACTTCTTTATTCAAGTACAACAGAAAAAGTACAGGCTCTGAAAACTCTCCTTAAAGAACATTTCTACCACCTATTTTTCTGCAAAGCTAAATAAACCTTCTGCTATATTAATGCAGTAGATGAGAATACAAATTTCATGTTAGTCTCGATGATAATAAATGCGCTCAGCTTGAATCAGTTAAGTAGAACATAAGCAGAGGAACAAGAAGGGGAAAATGGCTCTATTTTCTGTTGTCTACATTGTAGAATGTGACTTTGTCTCTAAACAGAAAATGAGTAAGGAAGAGATTAAAGTGGGAGGCACATAGAAATGCCCAAGTTGGAGAACAACTTGGAAAGTGCTTCAAAGTAGTGCAAAGAAAAAGACTGAATAGAGTCCATGTGTGAGTGGCCTGAGTGATGGGGGTTACTCAGACCATAGCTCACATTGGTGAGGTGGGTGGTTAAAGGCTTGTTGCAGTAGTTCAGTGTGAGGAAAACAATCACAGTTCACAATCATTTCTGTTGAAAGCTCCAGTACATTTTCTTAGTCCACAGGCTGTGATCAGCTGATCTGGGCTACTGCTGCTGCCCTGAGGTTTACTGCTCTTTACACACCTGAATTTAACAAGTGTTTTGTGAGTTTGAGTTGTCCTGGGTAATTGCCATCCTTCACACTGACAGTGCACTGTTTAACCTGTCTATCCTGCACTAACCTACAGAGTGTTTTCATGCAACCTCAGTTTGTTTTAAAGAACGTTTCACTATATGAAAATCACAATGTCACATGTATAGACCTAAGCACTCAGCTGGCAGATGATACTACAGTTTTCCTCAAAAGGTCAGAACAAATCCCTCTTGTCATCAACAAAATCCACATTTTCTGAGGTGTCTGGGTTACCTTTAAACCTAAGAAAAGTGTGAATTACTCTCTATTCTGAACTGCCATGTAGTTTATTTGTATGGTATCCCGGTTTTAAAATGATTATAGCTCTTTATTTTATAATGCTCCCTCTTGTGTTCAGCTTGTATTTTTCACATTTTATACATTGCTGCCAACAGAATTTTGCATAGCCAGAGCTGAATTGTACATAAAGCAGCATTGTTTAAATGAAAGAAAGAAAGAAAGAAAGAAAAAGAAAAAAAAGAAAGATCTGCAGTGCCTTCACAGCCTAGCACAGGGGTCGGCAACCCGCGGCTCCGGAGCCGCATGCGGCTCTTTAGTCCTTGTACTGCGGCTCCGCGTGGTTTGGGAAAATAAATTACAAGTATTTAGCTGAAGTGCATTTTATTTGTGTTTAGTTCTTTTTTTAAAAAAAACTTGTAGTTCTATATTGTAAGATTATTGTGATTTTGAAATATAAAAATAAAATAATATTTTATTATTTTTTTTATCTCTCAAAATAAGAGTCACACTCGGGGAAGCCGGTGTACCCGCCGAAACGCCGTGCATTTATCGAGACTTTCAACCCCAGATAGGCCAATTATGGATCTTCGGATCCACATTATGTCGGCAGCTGTTCTCCATCGTGAACTATGTTAAAAACAAACACCGCTCCTGCCTCACAGATGACAGCTTACAGTCCTGCGTAAAGATGAAAGCCCCGATTTGCAGACGCTGTGCGCCGAGGTTCGGGACCGGAAGTCTCATTGTAAACATATCACGGCGGACCCGACGATGTTTGCATGAACATGCTTTTCAGCATCTCTATATTGGCCACTTTTCACACACGGTTGCTGTCGCGCATACAGCCGGCTGTAGCTTTTCAGCTCACAGCCCGACAACACAATAGCAGAGAGGGCACAGGCTTTAAGGCGGCGAGGCGTGATTGCGGGTGCCGCTCAGGTGCGTCCGACTCCCATGCAGCGGCACTGCAGACCACGCCCCGCCACACACATTAACAAGGTAAAATAGATATTGAGGCAGAATTTTGCAAATATCTATTTTTTTTTTTTTATGACATAGTGCTTTTTTTTCCAATTACTTTTTAAAAGGGTGGCGGCTCACAACAGTTTTTGTTTGCTACATGGATCATTTTAGTTCAGCTGGGTGTCTTTCCTTTTGTTATATTTCTTTAAGAATTACATAAATAAAATGTAATTTTCTCTGTAGCACTTCATGGATTTTATAAGCAAC
The DNA here is from genome assembly GCF_013358895.1 of Oreochromis aureus. Taxonomy (NCBI): domain Eukaryota; kingdom Metazoa; phylum Chordata; class Actinopteri; order Cichliformes; family Cichlidae; genus Oreochromis; species Oreochromis aureus. The sequence continues at coordinate 5,263,585 of NC_052962.1, read as the reverse complement.
ACACCTTAGTTGCTCTGTGGATTCTTTTAAAAAGCAGTTAAAAACTTTTCTGTTCAAACAAGCCTATTGTTGATCTACGTATTTTATATTCTTTACATTATTTACATTTGATCTTTTACATTGTGTATAATGTCTATTGATTGTATTTTTTATTTTAATATTTGTGTACAGCGCTTTGTGACTGCCTGTCTGTGAAAAGCGCTTAATAAATAAACTTTACTTACTTACTTTAGTTGTTCACACAAAGCACAAAGGTAAAAAAACAATATATATAGTGTTATCTTCATTTTAGATTTCAGAAAGTATTTGCGGCTCCTAGTGTTTTCTTTTGCGTGGAAACCAGGTCCAAGTGGCTCTTTGGGTGTTAAAGGTTGCAGACCCCTGGCCTAGCAGGTGCAGGAGTTTAGGAAATATAAGATTTCAGTCAGACCTGCACCAGGAAGGTGAGGATGTATGTTGTATGTGGAAGTATGTTTACTCAATCAGGGCGCTGATATTGGTGTATCATTGATTATAGAATACTACATATTGATCAGATGTGTTTGGGTTTTTTTTGTTTTTTTTTTTTTAATCATTTATCATGTGATATGGATCACCTTCTTTCTACAGACACCATAAGAAAGCAGTGAGGGGTGTGGCCTATCACAGACTGTACCCGCTGTTTGCCTCGGCGTCCGATGATGGCTCAGTGATCATCTGTCACGGGACTGTTTACAAGTAAAACAAACACACACACACACACACACGCGCGCGCACTTATTTTTCCTCCTCTCAGTTGCACTCTAACCCCACCCTCCTTGCTACCCCCACAGTGACCTGTTGCAGAATCCACTCATCGTCCCAGTGAAAGTCCTCAGAGGTCATGTGATGACTCATGATCTCGGTGTTCTGGATGTGACCTTTCACCCCACGCAACCCTGGGTCTTCTCCTCTGGCGCCGATGCTACTATCCGCCTCTTCACATAGCAACGTGCTTAGCAACCACAGATGCCGTTTTCCTAATGTTTTTACTTTCAGACACAATGTTCTTGTCTCACTGTTTTCCTTGCTGTGATGTCAGTTCCTTTTTGAATAAACTGAACTGTTTTTGAGTGTGTGTGTGTGTGTCTGCTGTCAGTCTGGTGAAAGGAGCTGACATTGATCAGCAGTGTGACATCCCTTTCCTGTCTAGGGCCATTAAAGATGAATAAAAACATGCCTAATTGGCTGTTTGTGGGTGATCGATCAGGTCTAAGATGTTAAGTTCAGATATCATGGCAGCCATCTTTACAGAGTTAGCTGAGGAGCCTGGACCCCCTGTCAAGCCCGCCCATTTCACCAGTTATTCTGGTTTTCGATTTGCTCGTTAGTTTGTTTTAAATTAGTTTCTGGAGTGATGATCCAGCTGTCTGGGTTTTATTTATATTTCAGTGAAAAAATTTCATTCATATAATTTTTAGTTAACCGTATAATCAATTTGACATGAACAGATTTGTTCAGTTAAATGTATAAATTAAGTATTTTATCTCAAATCTAATAAAACTTGTGAAATTTGCAGTGCAGATGTTTACAAAAATAAAAATTCCTTAGAGATTTGACAAGTCTTCAAAAAAAAAAAAGCCGAAATGTTTTATTACAAAAATACATTTTTGAGTTTGTATTTCAATTCTTTTCTGATGATTTATGGTGCTGAGCAGAAGGAGTTGAGTGATGGGAGACTGTATACTGCTAAAGTTTAGTTATTCTCTGAAAATCTAAGCTAGCTAACAGGTTCAGAGGTCAGTTTGTTTCTCTTATGGTACTTTGCTATAAACGATGTTCTCCTTTCATGAAGGATGCTTCAGCGTCACAAATAAAGGAGGTAACTAAGGGAGCACTGAAGCTCATTTCTTGTGGCGGCAGCGAAGTTAAATTAGCAGTTGGACCCCAGTTTGTCGATGCTTTTAATTTGAAAGTCCACTTTCCTTAGCGGATTTGGTGTCAGTCCGTTTCCCTTGGAGCTCTTTCAGTGTAACACCCGATCATGAATCGGAGACTCGTTCCGATGCGCGAGGACTGCGTGTACACGAGCTGCTACTGGTGAGTCCCGACATACCTCCCAGAGGTGACCGTGCAGGCTCTGTGTCAGAACATTACCTGACGTTACTTGGCTCCTGAGAATTATAAACACACGCCTTGTCAAAGGAGCTGCAACCACTATGATTGGCCAGTTCAGATTTCCGTTTTCCTTTTAGCGCAGTTTTTTTTTTTTTTTTTTTTTTTTTTAAATTTGTCAGTATAAGAATAAAAATCACAATATCATTGTAAGGAATAATAATCCTCCCAGACAGCGGACGCGGCTTGCGCTCCGCTCACCGCTAACTAGAGGGAAGGACCTACGTGTTGCGCTGGCTGGCCTCTGCGCTCTGCTGGTACGTCCTTTATTGCGGCCGCCCTACGTGTACTAGATGCGCCTGCTCCTAGTCTTTTCAAAACATGTATCTCTCTGACTTTATGTCCATATGAACATAATACAAGACAAACGTCACAATGCTGTTCACTAGACAGCAAGAGTCAACGATCTGGAAAATCTTGTCTTCGTTATCATTCCCCTCATACATTTTATTACACAGATTTCAAGCGTGCAGTTTACTTTGTGTCGCGTCAACTGTATGGGCTCAAAATGTGGTCATAAATATTTTGTACTTGTAAATCAGTTTTGTACTTGTAAATCAGGATTTGTATGTGTAAAAAGAATTTGTGCGTGTGTAAAAAAGATTTGTATGTGTAAAAAAGATTTGTGTGTGTAAAAAAGATTTGTATGTGTAAAAAGAATTTGTGCGTGCGTAAAAAAGATTTGTATGTGTAAAAAGAATTTGTGCGTGCGTAAAAAAGATTTGTATGTGTAAAAAAGATTGTGTGTGGACTTAGCCAAACCCCCCCCTGCAAGTTACAAGTACGAATTTTGACCCTATTTTTCTTCCTGTCATCTGATTGGTCAATGTCATGTCAATCACAAATGTAACAATCCAATCAGAGAACAGATGGGTTTGGCTGTCGGAGGGGCACTTTTTTGAACTGCAGGTCCTTGAAGGGTAATACAGTTTGAAGCTGGAGGATCTCTATATAAATATCCGATAGCAGCTAGGTCCCCTTACTTTCAGCAGCTGTTGAAAGGATAAAGTTGTGGTATGTCAGTGGTTAGAAATACCATTATTACTTTAGGATTAGTTTAACACAAAGTCAGGGCTGACCCGGGACCATTGCTGTGAGTCACAGTGGGCAGCATAAAGGTCCTTTCACATCGGACGCAGGATGTGCTGCTAATGCTAACTGCTAACTAAAAGCAAAGGATCCAGAATTTGTTGCGCTGGCTGCTGAGCTCTGTGGGTTTTGCAGCAGCTCTACCTGTACTAGATGCACCTGCTCCTTGTCGTTTCTATCTCTGACTTTATGTCCTCTACAACAGTTTCTGGTTTTTTGCTAGTTCTTCAAATGTTCAATAAAAACATGTATGCTAATTCATAACGAAGAAAGCTTTGTAATGAAGACTGTCATTTCCAAAACACTGCCCCCCCCCCGCGGTCCGCAGCGCTGTTGAAAAGGCTGTGGAAGTCCCTGTATTAAGCACGTAGACCTGTGACACAAAAATCACCAAACTCGGACGACCACAGACTGTTTTCCTTCGTGGTGATGAAGGAAAACGCTGGGTTGGCATGTAAAGGGCATTTATTCCCTTCAAGGACCTGCAGTTCAAAAAGTGCCCCTCCGACAGCCAAACCCATCTGTTCTCTGATTGGATTGTTACATTTGTGATTGACATGACATTGACCAATCAGATGACAGGAAGAAAAATAGGGTCAAAATTCGTACTTGTAACTTGCAGGGGGGGGGTTGGCTAAGTCCACACACAATCTTTTTTACACATACAAATCTTTTTTACGCACGCACAAATTCTTTTTACACATACAAATCTTTTTTACGCACGCACAAATTCTTTTTACACATACAAATCTTTTTACACACACACAAATCTTTTTTACACATACAAATCTTTTTACATACGCACAAATTCTTTTTACACATACAAATCCTGATTTACAAGTACAAAACTGATTTACAAGTACAAAATATTTATGACCACATTTTGAGCCCATACAACTAGCGCCACTTGTGGCCAAGTGTCATAGCCTACAGCCAGAGTAACTTGTGACACACATCTGCACCTGCCTCTATCACCACGTTTTAATTCCTGTGTCATGCACAATACATTTGTAACTTTCAATGTTTTCTATTCTTGCGTCTTGCACATAAACCATTACACTAAATGAAATGGTGTTGTGTGCTTACTATCAGCCTACATCGATAAGAAATGCCAAATTATATACACAAAGTTCTAGAAATCATTGTTATATTGTTCTTGATAATTTTAATGTTTTTTTCCATTACAAAGAAATATGTCTTGAACAAATATTGCACATTAATATTTAACTAATGTTGTAACATCACATCCTGTTACCATAGTGTGCCTGTCTCTTGTTAAATTAACCAATCTTGTATAGACTGTATATGCCTACCAACTTTGCCAGCTCTGTCGATCTATTATCAACTTTGGTCCCAAGTGTTCATTTCCAGAGAAAAGACACAGGCGGGAGACAATGTATTTTATTGTCATACTCAGCATATGATAATATGTTAAAAATTGCAGTAATATTGAATAGTGAACAACGTATTGTGATAATAATAATGTATCATAAGGTGCTAGGTTATTTTCACCTCTAGCTGATATACAGTGAGGTCACTGTATAACACTGACAACAGTTTCAGTTTTTTACCTGTTTACTGAAACATATTCCAGTTATAGTTATTTAATGGACATGGACATAATGTGTAGATTCCCATTTTTCATTTGAGGGTGTCCACATTTAATTTGGATGAAGGGTTTAGGAGTTTCAGCTCCTTAACATGCGCCACCCTCTTTTCAAAGGGACCAAAAGTAATGGGACAGTTGCCTCAAAGACTATTTCATGGGCCTCATGAAATAGTCAAAGACTATTTCATGGGCAGGTGTAGGCAATTCTTTCATTATGCTGTTATCAATTAAGCAGATAAAATGCCTGGAGTTGATCTAAGGTGTGGTGATTGCATTTAAAACATTTTGCTGTGAACAGACAACATGCATAAAAGAAGCTGTCCATGCAGGTAAAACAAGCCATGCTTGTTTCATCTGCATGTAAGCCTGGACGTATAAGGAATATGATCGCAGAATCATTTCCATGGTGAAGAGAAACCTTTTCACAACAGCCAACCAAGTGAACAACAGCCTCCAGTGATCAGAGGGTTTACTGCAAGGTGCAAGCCACTCAAAACCCTCAAGAATAGAAAGGCTAGATTGGACTTTGCTGAAAAACATCTAAAAAGGTCAGCACAGTTCTTGGAAAAACATTCTTGAGAGAGCAAAGAATGAGAGACTTACCCTGTGAGCACAGCATACTGGGACAGTCTCCGACTTTAAGCTCTGAATCTCCTCGACATGTCTGCTGTTTTAAACCAGGTGGAGTGAAAGACTTGGTGAAACATTTTCTATTAGCCATCAATAAAAATGATCAGATGGATCAGCAGGACACGCTAATCCTTCAGAACTTTCAGGAAGTGCTACAAGCTGACTGTCTGTTGCTCTTCTGTCTGTTCTTGTTCTGTAGTGAAGAAAATGTTTGGAAGCTCTGTGACTATGTCAGAAAACAGAGAACTGCACCGCTGAAACATCTGTTTGTGATCTTCATCTCCAATGAGACGAGAACGGTGAGAACCAAATGCCAGTATAAATTAGGGCTGCACGATTTTGCATAAAATGAGAATCACGATTTTTTTGCTTAGAATTGAGATCACGATTCTCTCACGATTTTCTTTTCCAATATAAATATTTATTGCACTTATTAACTGCACATCAACTTTGTAACAGTTGAAACTGAACATAAAAACAATAAATAAACATAAAAACAATAAATGCCTCACATTTTGTGGTTGCCGCAAAATGTTGTACTGCTTGAAATTCCGTCTCCACCGTTGCTCGACACTGCGTGTATAGAGCAGGTAGTGCAACAATAGAAAAATAGTTGTGGGACGGCACTGTGTAGCGTTTGTCTAGGGTGTTGATCATTTTCCTAAATCCCTCGTTTTGCACAGTGTTGATATATCTTTGGTCAGGTGATGAGTAATAGCCTCCGGAGTTTCTTTGTGCCTGCGGGAGTTCGACGTGTATCCGGTTGTTCAGTGATGACGTGACGAATCCTACTTCCGGGCCTAAAGTAGTCTGCGTTTAATATGGGTTTTGTATTTTCTTCTATTTAATCTCAAAAAGCTCATAAAACAGTCAGTGATCACTGTTGACCTCCCTCGGCTTTTATTACCGCTAATCATTTATTTAAGCTCAGTTTTTAAAACCTTACATGTAACTACAGCACAGCCCATGCAGCAGTATATGAATGACTAACCTCGTATTGTGGATGGATTATCTCACTTGTTCTCCTGGCTGAAGTTTAGTCCTTTTACAGCATCCTGCCATGCGATTACATTTGTTCCTGACCACCGAGAACACTCACGTTAACTTTTATCGAGTGGAAAAAAAGTTAGCTTGTTTATATTATGCTAACATAGCTGTGTCGCTAGCGGTCACGTAGCACATCATTATATACCAGCTAGCCAAATTTCAGTAACCCTACAAACGTCACTGCTGTTTAGTTTTCTGTCTTCATTTATGTTGGAAGTGATAGCAGAGCTGTACGTTTGAATTTGTTTCCAAAACCCCGCAGTCAGGACATGCTATATTGTATTTAGATAGAAGCTAGCGAGCTAACTTCCTGCTAACTTCTAACGCCGTTAAATGTCATAAATTCCATTTTTCATGGATGCCTGGATGTTAAACTCAATTGTTACACCTGGTAGAGCAGAACACTGATCATTTTATTAAAGATGAAAGACTTCAGACAGTTTTTCAACTCTCAGTAATGCCATGGTGATCGTTTGATATATGGACCTGCAGTGGAGTTTAGGCCCAGACACGGCCAGTGACGTCAGACTGAACAACCGGATAGGGAAGCGCTGTATAAGGTTCCCGTTATTGATGTTTGGGTGGTTGACCGGAACGGATTTTCTCCTGTCACTTTCTCGTCATCCCTGACGTGTTCTCCGTTGTTTTTTCCCTGCCAATTTGAGCATCACGGCACAGCTTCTGTATCACGTGGTATAAGGCTCCGCCCTTGTCATTTGTTGAGCAGGAAGAGTGAGCGCTTGTTTTCATGCAGATTACGTCCCGGATCAAAATGCGGTACAATCGTCGTCGTCTTTTTTTTTCTTTTTTCTTTTTTTTTAAATCGTTGTCATTTGGAAATGAGATCGCACATAAGTATGAATCGAGATCGCGATTTTCTAACGATTAATCGTGCAGCCCTAGTATAAATTCAAATTTAAAATTAGTGGTTTCTATGAAGATGATCGATTTTGTAATTGTATCATCAGATCTGCTGCTCTATGTCAATTGATCACCATCTGGTAGTGAGTTGGAGCAGGTGGTGGGGAAACATTTTATTAAAGTGATTAGAACATGCTTGTAGGGATTAAACATAATGCGCAGCAGTGGTTTGAATCATGTCTATGTAATAGATTCCAATTTGTTCATGTACATGGAGAGTTCCACAGGGTTATGTGATAGGAGCATTATATATGCTTACCTTAGCCAGTATCATTAAAAGGCATAGCATACATTTTCACTGCTATGCAGATCACATCTAACTTTATCTACCCATGAAGCCAGATAAAACAGACCAATTATTTCAACTGCAGGAATGTCTTTAAGACCTGGATGACCTCTAACTTTTCAGCTTTTGAATTTAGATAAAACTGAGCTTATTGTACTTGCCCTAAAAATAGAAATATGGTATCTAACAGTATGCTTACTCTGGATGGCATTACCTTGGTCTCCAGTAACACTGTGAGGAATCTTGGAGTCGTTTTTGACCAGGGTATATCCTTCAGCATGCATATTAAACCAATATGTAGGACTGCTGTCTTGCACTTCAAGAAGTGGCTAAACTAGCTGCTAAATGTCATGATCTAGAGTCTTGATTGAGATGCAACAGCATACGGATACACAGAATTCCTGAGGGGTCTGGAAGAAATGACAGCATAGGATTTGTGACAAACTTTTTTTGCTCATTGCTGAAGATTGCCAAGAATGTAAACACACACATTGAAAGGGCCCACAGAGCTATTATTGTTTCCTTCCTGGAGTACCAGGTTAAAGAACACATAATATGGCAGGCATAGAAACAAAAAGTAACATATGAAGGCTGGACCGTCTTAAGTTAATCACGACTATACCACAGAAATACAGAAAAAGAGGAAACGGGTCTGAGAGGTTATGAAGAAACTCAAGGAGAAGAACGTAAAGGCACAGTCACTATATCCAGCACAAATAAAAGTGTTCCTGGATTTAGAGACTAAGACTTTTAAACAACACTGAACGAAGTGGCACCTATGCCAAGAGACACGGGGCTTTCTGTCAAGGAGGAAAAAATGGAGAATATGCAATGAATAGTAATCCAGTGTGGTTGGATGGCAGTGACGGAGTCAAGACTCATAAGGAATAGACGGCAACTTTTTAGAAACACATTGGAAGTTGCAGAGACAGAGTGCTACACCGCCATAGAGTCAAGAGCCACATCTCTTGGGATATGGAACTTTTGGGAGTTATATTTAGGGAGGTTTGTAATGTAGTTCAGAAGGAGATATCAAACTTGGTGTATCATTTCAGTTTTGCACAAAGAAGGGAAAGACCCAACATATTGGGGGACATAGGCCAGTAAATCTGGTGTGTAATGATCCAACAACAAGGATCCTGGCTAAAAGAAGGCATATAACCAAATTGATTAAACCAGATCAAAACGGTTTTACTCCAGGAAGACAAGGAGCAGATAATATACGAAGAACGCTGAATATTATAACATGTGCAAGAAATGGTGCAAATCCCAGTATAATGCTAAGTCTGGATCCTCAAAAAGCATTTGACAGAGTCAAATGGAACTTTCCACACTTCAACTCCCTTTGGATTTTATTCAACCTTTATAAATTAGGTAAAAATAATTTACAAAAATCCCACATCACAGACCAGAGTTAGTGGATGCTGCTCTGAGCTTTTTCAGCTCAAAAGAGGAGTTAAACAAGGCAAGTACCAAAGAAAATTGCTGTTTGCAATAAGTACTGAACCTCTGGCTGAATTAATAAGGCATAATACTAGTTAAGATAAGATAAGATAAGATGACCTTTATTAGTCCCACACGTGGGAAATTTGTTTTGTCACAGCAGGAAGTGGACAGTGCAAAAGTTATGAAGCAAAAATTAGAATACAACTAGAAAGTGCATTTTCTGAAGAAACTGCAGTGTGAATGCTTGAATCTGAATGTATGCACTGAAATGAATTAATTGCTGAATTTTAAGTTAAAAATAAAAATGTTGAATGAGCTGGAAAATACAGAGTTTTTAACCTGAAAACAAAAGTGCAGAACTTTTGAAAGCTGATGTTCACACAGAAGAAGTTGGAAAATAGCTGAAAAGTTTTTAAATTAAAATTTGGAAAACCTAAGAAATGAGAACAGAAAGTTTAGAGTCAGAAAATATCTGAATGAATATTAAAAGTTCATATTCTTTGAATCACTGAATGACTAGACTGTGATCCCTCCACTTGGATCCACACAGTTTAAAAAGTTTAAATCTCTGAGCTTTGAAAGACACTGTGTTGTAAAGAGAACAACGATGGCTTCGTTTTGAGGGTAAAATGATGGCTGTAGACCAAACACTGTGGACACAGCAGCAGTTGAAAGAGAAGTGTTTAAGATGATTCTTGGCACAGTGAGAGACAGAGCTCGTTAGGCAGGCAGGTGTGAGCCTGGTTGCTATAGTGACTGCACCCATTGGCTCCATACAAAGGCACAGAGACATGCACCTCACTTTTGCTGCTTAAAATGAACAGAAAAGTTAGGCCGAAACAAATCGTTCCCAAATGAAAAGTACAGGTCCTATTGACGAAATTCTTTCACCGTGAGCGGCAGCAATGTCCAGTCTACCTAATTCTCAGTTTTCATGCCTATGGAGTTTATTATATGGACGTGGTGACAGTGGAAAGACATCATGCTCTTCTGATTTTCAAACGAACCTTCTGAGCCATTTTAACATTAGAGTCTATGGAGGAGTTGGAGGGAGGAGGCTGTGCTTTGGTGACATTTATGAAAGAACCATAACACCTAGTACAATAGTAAACACATTGGATGAAAGAGGACAGCGATGGCTACGTTTTGAGGGTAAAATCAGACCAGTAGAGCAAACGCTGCGGACACAGGAGCAGTTTTAAAAAATATTTTAAGATTAATTTTTTCGCTCCTCTCACTCTAGCAGTTGAAGCTCTCACTCTAACCTCCAACATTCCGTCCCATACACACCCATTATAAACTCTGAAACGGCTGAAAAAACAACATGAAACGTAAACTGGAACTGAAGAAAAAGTATAATAGATATTGAAAAGATAAATACAAGTTGAATAGTTGAATGTTTTGTCTTCGTTTTAAAGTTTGAATGGTGGCTCTATGTCAACGTATGTGGAAGTAATAAGAGTTTAAAAATGAGTAAGTTGAAGGAGAATTTGAAGGGTCTCCCCATTGAAATACATGGGAAATGTTTGTTGAAAAAAGTTGAATAAAATTAAAAATATAAATGTTATAAATGAGAAAAATAGAAGCAGTCATGTCCAAAAGAAGAGGAATCTAACGGTGTTTGAATGGTTTTTCTAAGTTGAACGGTTTTGAAGGAATTAGATGCCAAAAAAACGTACGGAATATATAATAATAACTAGAAAGTGCATTTTCTGAAGAAACTGCAGTGTGAATGCTTGAATCTGAATGTATGCACTGAAATTAATTAATTGCTGAATATTAAGCTAAAAATGTTGAATGAGCTGGAAAATATAGAGATTTTAACCTGAAAACAAAAGTGCAGAACTTTTGAAAGCTGATGTTCACACAGAAGAAGTTGGGAAATAGCTGAAAAGTTTTAAATTAAAAAAAAAAAAACCTAAGAAACGAGAAAAGAAAATTTAGAGCCAAAAACACCTGAATGAATATTAAAAGTTCATATTCTTTGAATCACTGAATGACTAAAATGTGATCCCTCCTCTTGGATGCACACAGTTTAAAACATTTGTATCTATGAGCTTTGAAAGACACGCTGTTGTAAAAGAGAACAACGATGGCTTCGTTTTGAGGGTAAAATGATGGCTGTAGAGCAAACACTGTGGACACAGCAGCAGTTGAAAGAGAAGTGTTTAAGATGAATCTTGGCACAGTGAGAGAGAGAGCTCGTTAGGCAGGCAGGTGTGAGCCTGGTTGCTATAGTGACTGCACCCAATGGCTCCATACACACGCACAGACATGCACCTCACTTTAGCTGCTTAAAATGAACAGAAAAGTCAGGCTGAAACAAATCGCTCCCAAATGAAAAGTACAGGTCCTATTGACGAAATTCTTTCACCGTGAGCGGCAGCAATGTCCAGTCTACCTAATTCTCAGTTTTCATGCCTGTGGAGTTTATTATATGGACGTGGTGACAGTGTAAAACACCATGCTCTTCTGATTTTCAAACGAACCTTCTGAGTCATTTTAACATTGGAGTCTATGGAGGAGTTGGAGAGGAGGAGGCTGTGCTTTGGTGACATTTATGAAAGAACCATAACACCTAGTACAATAGTAAACACATTGGATGAAAGAGGACAGCGATGGCTACGTTTTGAGGGTAAAATCATACCTGTAGACCAAACACCGTGGACACAGCAGCAGTTTTAAAAAATATTTTAAGATTAATTTTTTTGCTCCTCTCACTCTAGCAGTTGAGCTGGCTCACTCTAGCCCCAACATTCTGTCCCATACACACCCATTATAAACTCTGAAACGTCTGAAAAACATCATGAAACTTAAACTGGAACTGAAGAAAAAGTATAATAGATATTGAAAAGATAAATACAAGTTGAATAGTTGAATGTCTTGTCTTCGTTTTAAAGTTTGAATGGTGGCTCTATGTCAACGTATGTGGAAGTAGATACAGTTTGAAAATGAGTAAGTTGAATGAGGATTTGAAGGGTCTCTCCATTGAAATACATGGGAAATTTTGTTGAAAAAGTTGAATAAAATTAAAAATATAAATGTTAAAATGAGAAAAGTAGAAGCAGTCATGTCCAAAAGAAGAGGAATCTAATGGTGTTTGAATGGTTTTTCTAAGTTGAACGGTTTTGAAGGAGATAGATGCCAAAAAACGTACGGAATATGATATAATAATAAAGATTAGAAGAACAATACTGTGAATGCTTTTACAAGCATTCACACTAACTAGAAAGTGCATTTTCTGAAGAAACTGCAGTGTGAATGCTTGAATCTGAATGTATGCACTGAAATGAATTAATTGCTGAATTTTAAGTTAAAAATGCTGAATTAGCTGGAAAATACAGAATTTTTAAACTGAAAACAAAAGTGCAGAACTTTTGAAAGCTAATTTTCACACAGAAAATAGCTGAAAATAGCTGAACATGTTTAAAATGTAAATTAGAAAAAGATGAGTAATGACAAAAGAAAATTTAGTCAGAAAACCTCTGAATGAATAACAAAAGTTCATATTCTTCTAATCACTTCAAGAGTGGAATTATGTATTATAAATCTCTAATTCATAAAAAAAATAATAAGAATAAATGTAAAAACAAATTTGTTGAATTGAACTGAAAAGATGAACAAACATTCTGGAGAAAATACAAGCTTTAATATACAGCATAATGTTTTTCAAACATATACACGTGTATATCATGTTTAATGTTATTACATACATCAATGTGTTTTGTATGTCATAGAAAATAACATAAAAATCTTAAGTCATATTGTACAGCTTCTTTCTGAAAAGGACTTAAATTAGTTCAACAAATGTTTTTTGTTTTTTTTTTTAAAATAGAATAAAAATCATTTTAAAAAGAGACGTTTGGAATGTTTTAAGGTGTTAATAATCTGATCCTGTCATGTGTCTGTTCAACTTTAGTTTTTGGCACAGACTCCATTCTTAAAGAACAAATTACAAAATAATAAACAAATAAAATTGAAATTAAAGTAGCTTTTTTTTGTTAAACACTTCACAGTAGAATAAATAAAAATAACTAAATTAAATAACTAAATGAAAATAATAAGCAACATATGAAATACACGAAAATTCAACTTTTAAAACCACAATCCTGAACCTTTAAATTGTGTTGGTTTCTTAGAACATGGCTGAACAGCTGTTTCTATCGGTCTACTTAATCCACTGATCTGTCTACACTCATTCTTTTTTATGTTTTAACGTAAACAGTGTCCACACAGTGGTAAACGAGAACTGTATAGAGATTTTTGAGTAAACTCAAACGAAAGCCTAAGGTGGTGACACAGTTTAACACATACAAATAATCAAATAAACACATTAGTTCATTTTATGAACATGGATAAATAAGTATCATTAGTTTACAGCATTGTTCAGCCATGCCACTAAATGCTTTTTTACACTGTTTTAACCTGGGCTCAGACACAAAGTCCCAAATTTAGTTAGTCCCTGACTTTGAGTTGTGGTTATGACTAATTATTATGCAGAAGGCTTTATCTATCTGAACTCTAAGGACACAAATATGAAAAAACCTATACTTACCAGCTGATACCCCACGTTACACACTAGGTGTGCCATGTGACCTGAAACTTTGGTACAAACTCATCATAATCATTCTGTTAACACTGTTTTTTAACACTGTTTGTGTTGCTGTTCAGCAGTTTAAAATGTTTTAGATTGGATTACATGGAATGAATTTGAGTTCTCTTGGGGTTTTTTGTCTGTGTTTCGTTCTTAGCAGATTTTTTGTACATACTGTAGAATTGAAGTTACCACATTTCTGGTCATATGACATCCCGAGTGCCCAGTTAAAAAAATCCCCACAGTTAACTCAACATTAAAACAAAATAAAAAATATGTTAAATAAATAAATAAATGTTTGCTCTGTGATGAAATATTAAATAAGCATACATTGTACAGAGCTCTGACAATGAAAACAATCCTTTAGCCTGTTGATCAGAGAGAGGCAGTCATTATGTTCATTTAAAACCTGTAATCAAAGAGCACAACGTTTCTGTGAAACTATCATGTCCAGTGACTTCAGAGTGGATCCTCCCTGTCATCCGGCCAGTGTTTGATGTGTGGCAAGCAGCACAGAAGCAGGATAGCTGAGGACTTTAAAAGAAGAGCAGAAAACAGGAACATATGTAGTTGTAAATGTAAATATCAGTGATACTTGTCTTGTCAAAGGGAATAAAATAATGAAAATGTTAACTTACACACTCATTTAGGGAGGATCTTGACACTGCACAGAGGAGGCACAGTCAGTCTGACAATGATGGTGATCTCCAGGGATGTTTTCCTGCAGCAACATTCCTGCCAACTGGCCATATGGTCCAGAGTAGTTGGTTTGTAATGAACAGAAAGGTCTATATGTTAGGTAGTGTGCACTTAGAGATGGTCCTAAGAAACAAACACATCCTGTAATAAACTGAATACCTTTAGTAGTGCTGCTGCAAATATAAAGCCCTTCTATCATGTGTGGTTTCAAAGAAGGTGTTTTGGAGGCGCAGTCACAGAAACTGTGGAGTCTGTTCAGTCCTGAGTGTCTCAGCTCTGAAGGGGATAGATCACAGAGGGAAACACCTGAGTACAGACATTAAAATACACTCAAAATAACACTCCTAAGGTCAAGTGAAAACACAAAACACTTTATAAAGAATTAATACATGTTTTCATGGAAATAATGTCATTAACCCTTTTTGTTGTGAGTAAATCTCACCGACTGCTTGTGGGACAAGCTAGAAGGAGGATTTATTACAGAATCTCTCCTGTGCTCCAGATGTGAAGTCTCATGCTCTGCGATATGATACACAGAACTTACATTCAACACGGTAATTATAGAGTAATATAGCACACCAGCTGATACAGCAGCCATTTTATAATTCAAACTAATTAACTGAAGTATTTCAACTTATGTAAGGCTACTTTTAGACTGTTACTAGTCTTAGCATTGCTGCTAGCATTGCTGCTAGCGCTAGCATTCCTGCTAACGTCAGCACTTCAGTTAGTGTTAGCATTGCTACTAGCGCTAACACTCTTACTGTTAAAACTGAGCCACAATGGCAATAATAAAGCTCATTTGTTACGTTTGTCTCACTGGCCGCCAATAAATATCACAGGAATATCACAGTAATATTCTTTTTGTCAGTTAACAACTGCTAAGGCTAGGGTTAGCACTACACCTAGCGTTAGCATTGTTGCTAACATTAGCATTGAAGCTAAGCGTTAAGCACGACTGCTAACAGCAAAAGTCATAAAGCACTCTTACTGTTAAAACTAAGCCACAATGGTAATAATAAAGCTCATTTGTTACTTTTGTCTCACTGACCGCCAAGAAATATCACAGGAATATCACAGTAATATTCTTTTTGTCAGTTAACAACTGCTAACGCTAGCAATAATGCTAGCATTAGCATTGTTGCTAGCATTAGCATTGAAGCTAGCGTTAGCACTGCTGCTAACAGCAAAACGTCATAAACAAATATAAATGATAGCGAAGGTTCTTTTTTTTCTTTCTTTATTCTTTGAACTCTTTTAAACTCTGATGGACTTGATATGTGAGTTTAAATGTCAAACATGTATTTTTACCATCATAAAAATAAAACAGTGCAGTACTGAGTGTACTGTACTTACCACAGCAGAGAGCAAAGCGGAATGACGACAGTTGGTCCAGTGATGGGTTGAAAACAGATGAGGCGTTCAGGTGGTGCTTGGAAATTTGACCATCAGTTTGAACAGCAATAATGAGTATATACATGTCTGTGTGTTAGTCTCTGTGTGAGAGACATAGAGAGATAGAGGGAAAAAATACACTAGACTAGTGTACAAATTGGTACTTTTTGTAAAAGCGAATGAGTGACATACAGAAAAATATGGCAACTGGCATTACATGAGCAAATAAAAAGTATTTCATCTTGAACTGTTTTGTGGGTTTTATTTTAAAACTACTTTAAGTTTGTTAGTGGGGAGATAAACTATACAGACTATAAACAGAGACATTAAATGAGATTAGATTAGTTAAACATTAGTTAAAATGTGGGAAAATCAACTACAGACAGGTAGATGCTGTAAGCTTTAATTATCCAGTCAGAAAGGATGATTTTAAAGTCATCAACTGACTCCAACTGCCATCTGAAAAACCTGTTTGCCAACCACAATGCTCTACTTAGTTGGCATATACTAACTACTGACCCCAGTAAAATCTGTCTTATTGTACCTATTGAAAAAGTTAATCTTCCTACAACTGCTTAGATGCAGCAGCATTTTTAGGTCTAACCTTGGCACAGTGAGAGAGAGAGAGAGCTTGTTAAGCAGGCAGGTGTGAGCCTGGTTGCTATAGTGACTGCACCCAATGGCTCCATACACACACAGACATGCACCTCACTTTTGCTGCTTAAAATGAACAGAAAAGTCAGCCCCAAACAAATCGCTCCCAAATGAAAAGTACAAGTCGTATTGACAAAATTCTTTCACCGTGAGCGACAGCAATGTCTAGTCTACTGAATTCTCAGTTTTCATGCCTGTGGAGTTTATTATATGGACGTGGTGACAGTGGAAAGACACCATGCTCTTCTGATTTTCAAACGAACCTTCTGAGCCATTTTAACATTAGAGTCTATGGAGGAGTTGGAGGGAGGAGGCTGTGCATTGGTGACATTTATGAAAGAACCATAACACCTAGTACAATAGTAAACACATTGGATGAAAGAGGACAGCGATGGCTACGTTTTGAGGGTAAAATTTTAACTGCAGAGCAAACGCTGTGGACACAGCAGCAGTTTTAAAAAAAGATTTTAAGATTAATTTTCGACCTGCTTCCACTCTACCAGTTGAGCTGTCTCACTCTAGCAGCAACATTCCGTCCCATACACACCCATTATAAACTCTGAAACGGCTGAAAAAACATCATGAAACTTAAGCTGGAACTGAAGAAAAAGTATAAAAGATATTGTAAAGATAAATACAAGTTGAATACTTGAATGTCTTGTCTTCGTTTTAAAGTTTGAATGGTGGCTCTATGTCAACGTATGTGGAAGTAGTAAGAGTTTAAAAATGAATAAGTTGAAGGAGAATTTGAAGGGTCTCCCCATTGAAATACATGGGAAATTTTTGTTGAAAAAAGTTGAATAAAATTAAAAATATAAATGTTAAAAATGAGAAAAGTAGAAGCAGTCATGTCCAAAAGAAGAGGAATCTAATGGTGTTTGAATGGTTTTTCTAAGTTGAGCGGTTTTGAAGGAGTTAGATGCCAAAAAACGTACGGAATGTTGTTAAGATAATAACTAGAAAGTGCATTTTCTGAAGAAACTGCAGTGTGAATGCTTGAATCTGAATGTATGCACTGAAATGAATTAATTGCTGAATTTTGAGTTAAAAATTTTGAATGAGATGAAAAATACAGAAATTTGCAACTGAAAACAAAAGTGCTGAACTGCTAAAAGCTGACATCCACAGAGAAGAAGTTGGAAAAGAGCTGAAAATGTTTTAAATGTAAATTAGAAAAACCTAAGAAATGAGAAAAGACTATTTAGAGTCAGAAAACATCTGAACGAATATTAAAAGTTCATATTCTTTGAATCACTGAATGATTAAATTGTGATCCCTCCACTTGAATCCACACAGTTTAAAAAGTTTAAATGTGTGAGCTTTGAAAGACACGGTGTTGGAAAGAGAACAACGATGGCGACGTTTTGAGGGTAAAATGAGGGCTGTAGAGCAAACACTGTGGATACAGCAGCAGTTGAAAGAGAAGTGTTTAAGATGAATCTTGGCAGAGTGAGGGACAGAGCTCGTTAGGCAGGCAGGTGTGAGCCTGGTTGCTATAGTGACTGCACCCAATGGCTCCATACACACGTACACAGACATGCACCTCACTTTTGCTGCTTAAAATGAACAGAAAAGTCAGCCCGAAACAAATCACTCCCAAATGAAAAGTACAAGTCGTATTGACAAAATTCTTTCACTGTGAGCGACAGCAATGTCTAGTCTACTGAATTCTCAGTTTTCATGCCTGTGGAGTTTATTATATGGACGTGGTGACAGTGTAAAGACACCATGCTCTTCTGATTTTCAAAGGAACTTTCTGAGCCATTTTAACATTGGAGTCTATGGAGGAGTTGGAGGGAGGAGGCTGTGCATTGGTGACATTTATGAAAGAACCATAACACCTAGTACAATAGTAAACACATTGGATGAAAGAGGACAGCGATGGCTACGTTTTGAGGGTAAAATCATACCTGTAGGGCAAATGCTGCGGACACAGCAGCAGTTTTAAAAAAGATTTTAAGATTAATTTTTTTGCTCCTCTCACTCTAGCAGTTGAGCTGTCTCACTCTAGCCCCAACAATCCGTCCCATACACACCCATTATAAAATCTGAAACGGGTGAAAAAACATCATGAAACTTAAACTGGAACTGAAGAAAAAGTATAATAGATATTGAAAAGATAAATACAAGTTGAATGGTTGAATGTCTTGTCTTCGTTTTAAAGTTTGAATGGTGGCTCTACGTCAATGTATGTGGAAGTAGATACAGCTTAAAGAGGAGTAAGTTGAAGAAGAATTTGAAGGGTCTCCCCATTGAAATACATGGGAAATTTTTGTTGAAAAAAGTTGAATAATTTTAAAAATATAAATGTTATAAATGAGAAAAATAGAAGCAGTCATGTCCAAAAGAAGAGGAATCTAACGGTGTTTGAATGGTTTTTCTAAGTTGAACGGTTTTGAAGGAGTTAGATGCCAAAAAACGTACGGAATAGAGAATAAAAATAAAGACTAGAAAGTGCATTTTCTGAAGAAACTGCAGTGTGAATGCTTGAATCTGAATGTATGCACTGAAATGAATTAATTGCTGAATTTTAAGTTAAAAATAAAAATGTTGAATGAGCTGGAAAATACAGAGTTTTTAACCTGAAAACAAAAGTGCAGAACTTTTGAAAGCTGATGTTCACACAGAAGAAGTTGGAAAATAGCTGAAAAGTTTTTAAATTAAAATTTGGAAAACCTAAGAAATGAGAACAGAAAATTTAGAGTCAGAAAACATCTGAATGAATATTAAAAGTTCATATTCTTTGAATCACTGAATGACTAAAGTGTAATCCCTCCACTTGGATCCACACACTTTTAAAGGTTTACATCTCTGAGCTTTGAAAGACATGCTGTTGGAAAGAGAACAACGATGGCTTCGTTTTGAGGGTAAAATGATGGCTGTAGAGCAAACACTGTGGACACAGCAGCAGTTGAAAGAGAAGTGTTTAAGATGAATCTTGGCACAGTGAGAGACAGAGCTCGTTAGGCAGGCAGGTGTGAGCCTGGTTGCTATAGTGACTGCACCCACTGGCTCCATACACACGCGCACAGACATGCACCTCACTTTTGCTGCTTAAAATGAACAGAAAAGTCAGGTCGAAACAAATCGCTCCCAAATGAAAAGTACAGGTCCTATTGACAAAATTCTTTCACCGTGAGCGACAGCAATGTCCAGTCTACCTAATTCTCAGTTTTCATGCTTGTGGAGTTTATTATATGGACGTGGTGACAGTGTAAAGACAGCCTGTACTTCTGGTTTTCAAACGAACCTTCTGAGCCATTTTAACATTAGAGTCTATGGAGGAGTTGGAGGAGGAGGCTGTGCATTGGTGACATTTATGAAAGAACCATAACACCTAGTACAATAGTAAACACATTGGATGAAAGAGGACAGCGATGGCTACGTTTTGAGGGTAAAATTATACCTGTAGAGCAAGCGCTGCGGACACAGCAGCAGTTTAAAAAATATTTTAAGATTAATTTTTTGCTCCTCTCACTCTAGCAGTTGAGCTGTCTCACTCTAGCCCCAACATTCCGTCCCATACACACCCATTATAAAATCTGAAACGGGTGAAAAAACATCATGAAATTTAAAGTGGAACTGAAGAAAACGTATAATAGATATTGAAAAGATAAATACAAGTTGAATGGTTGAATGTCTTGTCTTCGTTTTAAAGTTTGAATGGTGGCTCTACGTCAATGTATGTGGAAGTAGATACAGCTTAAAGAGGAGTAAGTTGAAGAAGAATTTGAAGGGTCTCCCCATTGAAATACATGGGAAATTTTTGTTGAAAAAAAGTTGAATAATTTAAAAATATAAATTTTATAAATGAGAAAAATAGAAGCAGTCATGTCCAAAAGAAGAGGAATCTAACGGTGTTTGAATGGTTTTTCTAAGTTGAACGGTTTTGAAGGAGTTAGATGCCAAAAAACGTACGGAATATGGAATAATAGATAATAAGAAAGATTACAACAACAATACTGTGAATGCTTTTACAAGCATTCACACTAATAATAAAGATTTGAAGAACAATACTGTGAATGCTTTTACAAGCATTCACACTAATAAAGATTACAACAACAATACTGTGAATGCTTTTACAAGCATTCACACTAATAAGAATAAATACAGTACACAACTGTACAGAATAGAATAAAATAAAATACTATATACAGTAGAATAAAATAGAATAAAATATACAATAAGATAAAAATAGAATACAAATGCTGTATACAACTGAGTAAAAATACAATGATGCCAGAAAAGATTATTGCACATTAGTGTTATTGCACATTTGTGGATGTGTGTGTTTGATCAGTTAAAGTCTTTGTTGTGGAGTCTGACAGCAGTGGGGAGGAAAGACCTGCGAAATCTCTCCGTCCCACACCGTGGGTGCCGCAGTCTCCCATTGAAGGAGCTGCTCAATGCTGTCAGAGTCTCTTGCATGGGGTGGGAGATGTTGTCCAACAGGGATGAAAGCTTTGCCGCCATTCTCCTGTCACTCACCACCTCCACTGGGTCCAGAGGGCATCCTAGAACAGAGCTGGCCCTTCGGATCAGCCTGTTCAGTCTCTTCCTGTCCCCAGCAGAGATGCTGCCACCCCAGCAGACCACACCATAGAAGATGGCTGAGGCCACCACAGAGTCATAGAAGGTCTTCAGGAGTGGGCCCTCCACTCCAAACGACCTGAGTCTCCGCAGCAGGTACAGCCTGCTCTGTCCTTTCCTGTAGAGGGCGTCTGAATTATGAGTCCAGTCCAGTTTGTTGTTCAGATGAACACCAAGGTACCTGTAGCTGTCCACAGCCTCAATGTCCATACCTTGGATGTTCAGTGGTTGCAGTGGAGGATGCTTGTGCCTGCGGAAGTCTACCACCAGCTCCTTGGTTTTACTGGCATTGATCTGGAGGTAGTTCAGCTGGCACCAGTCCACAAAGTCCTGAGTCAGTCCTCTGTACTCCTTGTCGTCCCCATCAGTGATGAGGCTGACTATTGCAGAGTCATCAGAGAACTTCTGCAGGAAGCACTGGGTGGAGTTGTGGGAGAAGTCTGCAGTGTAGATGGTGAAGAGGAACGGAGCCAGAACCGTTCCCTGTGGGGCCCCGCACTGCAGGCGACCCTGTCCGACACACAGCCCTGAGTCCTCACATACTGTGGTCGGTCGGTGAGGTAGTCCAGTATCCATGCTGTGAGGTGATGGTCCACTCCAGAGTTCTCTAGCTTGTCCTTCAGGACCGTGGGAAGAATAGTGTTGAAGGCACTGGAGAAATCAAAGAACATGATTCTCACAGTGCTCCCAGCGGTCTCCAGGTGAGTGAGGGAACGATGTAGGAGGTGGATGATGGCATCATCCGCTCCAATGCCAGGTTGGTAGGCAAACTGAAGTGGGTCTAGTGATGAGCTCACCAGACGCCGAAGCTGAGCCAGGACCAACCGCTCCAGGGTCTTCATCAGGTGGGATGTCAGAGCCACTGGCCTGTAGCTGTTGAGGTCCTTGGGGCGTGAAGTCTTTGGCACTGGAACAACACAGGAGGTTTTCCAGAGCTGTGGGACTCTTCCCAGCCTCAGGCTCAGGTTGAAGAGGTGCTCCATCACCCCACACAGTTGGTCCGCGCAGGACCTGACGACCCTCGAGCTGATGCCATCTGGGCCCGCTGCCTTCTTGCCATTAATCCTCCTCAGTTCCCTCCTAACCTGGGTGGTTGAGAGAGACAGGCTGGAGCCTTGTGTTGAATGTGTATTGGATGCTGTTGTTGGGGGTGGGGAGGAGTGAGCAGGGTGAATAGAGGAGGTGTGAAGTGTCAGAGGTGGAACAGCAGCAGTGGGGGTGGGTGAGTCTGCAGCCGATGTTGGAGACTGCCTCATGGCTGAATCAAACCTATTAAAGAAATTATTCAGTTCATTTGCCCACCTCACATCCCTCCCAGGCAGAGCGTTCTGATGTTTGTGGCCTGAGATGGTTCTGAGGCCTCTCCAGACTTCACCAACATTGTTTTGCTGAAGCTGGTTCTCCATCTTCTGCCTGTAGCTGTCCTTCCCATTCCTTATCAGTCCCCTCAACTCTCTCTGCACCCTTTTCAACTCCTCTTTGTCTCTGGATTTGAAGGCCCTCCTCTTCTGCTTGAGGACAGCTTTAATTTCTGGGGTAATCCAAGGTTTGTTGTTGGAGAAACACCGTACAGTCCTGGTAGGTATGGTGTTATCCACACAGAAATTAATATAGTCAGTAATGTATGTGGTAAGGCTGTTGATGTCCTCTCCGTGGTCGTCACAGATCACCTCCTAAAGGAATTAATTAAAGGAATAAGAGATGATGGTGGGGTTGAGGTGAGTAAACCAGTATCAATGTCAATACCAGCCCTGCCGATGGCCTGAATAAGTATGAACAAATGTCTAGATACTCACTAATGAAAGCAAATACTACAAAACACTTCTATGCCCAAAAGAAGAGGGAAGATTAAATTTGCCCAAGGTGAGAAACTATTACTGGGGAGCAAATCTGAGAGGTTTAATTATGTTGATAATTACCCTTGGTGAAGGATTTGACCAGATGGAGGCTAAAGATAAATAACAACTGGATTAAGAGAACAATGCAAATATATCATTGATAGAAAAAGAAATTAAGGATGTCTGAATCGATTTGTAGAGCAACAAAAATTGCAAAGAACGAGACTTTTTAGCATCATTTATAGATATAGGCTTTGATAAGTGGGAATGGATGGATGTATATTGAACGACTGTACAATGGTCAAAATCTAAATTCATTTGAACAAATTAAGCATGAATTTGAATTATCGGCACAAGACTTATTTATAATTACAGCACAATCTCTGTACGCAGAAGGAAAGGGAATGTATGAGTAAAGAAATGATCAAGGTGGGAGAATTACAATGCATGTGAAGGGTATATCTAAAAGAGGGATGATATCAAAAATATGTAAAGTACTATAGGAAGAAAGCAACTATAGTAATCTGGATGTAAAATAAAATGGAAGTTGGAAGCAAATATAATAATTGATTATGTTGATGATGAAGCATGAAAAAAAACAATGAGACCAGGTCATAAACTAACAAGCAGTCCAACTTAGTGGGAATTTGACTGGAAAGTGAAGATGAGATACTTTGTCACCCCAGTGGTGACTGCAAAGGACATTAATACATATGAACTGTGTTGGAGAGGATGTGGTCAGATGGGGGATTTTACTCATATATTCTGGGATTGCCCAGTTTTATTCGATTTGTGGAAGGGGTTGCAGAAAGAAATTAAACAGGTGTTGAAAATTAATGTAGACCTACAACTTATATTTTGGGCATATTATCTGACGATAATACTGCATAAGGACTTGACTTATAAACTAAGATTGCTTCTAGCAGCAAAGGATACTATACAAGTTCTTTGGATGAAAGCCTGAAGCTTCTAGTATTATAACACAATGGTGAGAGAAACTAAAACAAATCTTTGTGATGGAGTATTACAGCGGTTTTTACAGTTAAGATTTAAGTTATATTTAAGTTTTACATATATATCACCAAATCGCAACAAAAGCTGCCTCCAGGTGCTTTATATTCTGAGGTAAAGACCCTACAATAACACAAGAACTTCTGTCACATTCTAAAACATCCACTTGGTTTTTTAGGTTTTTTGAAACATCTGTCAGGTTCTAAAGCTGATGTTCTGTATTTGTTCTCCTTTGAGGTTCCTCTGTGGAAGCAGAAGTCTGGACACGGAGACCTGCCGGTTATCTGGGTTTGTGATGTCACTGTTAAAACTGTGAGAGCACAGACATAAACACAAATGATGTCAAAATGACATTAAAGATAACATTGTTGTGTTTCAGGACTACCATGTGATCCTGCTACAGGCAGATCAATCGGACTGTCTAGTGTACGATCTGGATTCAACGCTCTCGTTTCCCTGCAGCCTGAAGCTTTACGCTGCCCAGGCCTTACGCTCAGAGAGTGACATCAGACCAGAATACCACAGGTAAGACACAGCTGAGCGCCATGACAGGAAACCACACACACCTGAGTGACATCATAGTTAACATCTCCCCATCTGTCTGCCAGGAAGTTTCGTGTGGTTCCTGTTGACAGCTTCCTGTTGAACTTCGCATCTGATCGATCTCACATGAGGAACTCTGATGGATCGTGGAAGATGCCTCCCCCTACGTATGCCCCTATATGCACTGCAGGTCACATGACTTCCCAGTTATTAGCATGTGTAATCGTGTGTACCGTGTCTATGTAGATATGATGTCATCATACTGGGATGCGTTTTCCCCTCAGATTGCCAGATGAACCTAGATGATTTCATCAACATGGACCCTGCCATCGGCTGGGGTGTGGTCTTCAGCCTCAACCACTTTCTGCAGAGATACATTGGAAGCCCCTCATCATCCTCAGCCTCCTCCTCATCCTCAGCCTCCTCCTCCTCCTCTTCTTCATCAGCAACAAGATCATGGTAGTTGTGGTTTTGAGGTTTTTTTTCGCTTGTGGGCTCAAGATGTTTGAAGCGGATTGAAGAGTCCTCCTGCTGGTTGCTGTCCCACATGACCATGTGAAATGAAATTGGTTCTTGGAACTGTGTAAATTCACCGTTGTCCCACCCCCTTATAAAATGCAAGAGACTTTGATAGTTGTTCAGCCAAAAACCATCTATGTAATGAACATATTGATCATTTGATGACCGATTTTTTTGAACTTGTTGATCAGAAGAGTGCTTTCACCCCGATCAATAAAACTCTTCATAATCTCTTTGAGCATCTTCAATTCACTGTTAGAATTTAAAAATGATAAAGTGAAAATAAGGAAACACTAGTAGGGTTCTGTTCGTTTGGGGTACAGTTGGTATGTTTGGTTTAACATGATTGTCAGTTTCCAGAAATAACATCAGAGGTGTTTGACATCTGCTGCGCTGTTGTCGGGGAGACTAGTGCAGGATTTAGGGACAGCATTGATGTAGTTCATCACTTAGGCCGCTGCAACGAAAATCAGAAGCCAAGGTTGGTTATCATTCGATTTTCGACAAGATCGGCTTGTGACCAGATCTGGAGAAAAGCTAAAAACTACTACTTCCTGAAGGAAAACTACCTGAGAGTCACTGAAGATCTGTCCTCTGTTGACAGAGCGCTGCAAGGAAAGAAGGAAAAAGAGCTCACTTTGCCGGGGTCCGTGTGATTATTGAGGGAAAGGAGGTGCACCCAACGCCCACTTCGCCTGAGGATCAAGCAGCACTGGATGGAGGTTACAGACCTCTTTGAGGTATAAAGTTACAGATGTCACATAAGGGATTATCTACAATTCTGAGGTTCAGGCTAAAAGTTCTTAATGTCAGTACTAGAGATGGACCGATCCGATATTACGTATCGGTATCGGTCCAATACTGACCTAAATTACTGGATCGGATATTGGAAAGAAATAAAAAATGTAATCCAAAAATGTATCACAAAAGCACCTCACAAAACTTGCGACATAGCGTAACCCAGCTCATAACCTTAGCACGTCGGAGGAGTATACGTCACGTGATAGAGCGGCTGTGACGTGTGAGACCTCTTGGCGGTCTGGTTGAGCAGTTGGAGCCTTGCTATGTGCTTCCAAACTGGTGTTGTGCCAAAAAGTGATTGCCTGCCAAAAACTGATTTCCAATGTTTCTGTGTATTTTTTCTGTGTAATATCTTTATGTATGTTGGTAAATAGACTTCGGTGAACAGGGTTTACAAAGGGGTTATATATAGAATTAAAAAATTATCTGTTTTTCAAGTGTCTTTATAACTCTGTGTTATTGTACTTACATTATAACCAATACGGTCCTTTATCCCCACTTAAAATATTTTTACAGAACTATCGTAATATTTGCTGCCATTTCTGCTGTCCTCTTGGCCAACTTACTCTTACAAAAGACATTTTTAATGTTAATGAGATTTTTTTAACTGCAAAAATAAAGGTTATATAAAAGTCACTGCCAAAAACTGATTATGGCTTCTACCTTGTTACATGAATGTTGTTTGTGGCTCAAGATGACTTTGTCATCCATGAGGGATGCATTTGACATATGTTTCACATATTATAGCCCAACAAGTTACTTATAGCAGTTTAAATACGACCAATCAGTTTTTGGCAAATACCGGAAATCAGTTTTTGGCAGACAATCACTTTTTGGTACAACACTGACATTTCATCTCCGAGAAAGTTATCCCAGAGAAGTAAAGCAAGTGTGTAAGTTCATCTCTGAATGTTTGTAAAGCATTCCCACATTAAGCTTAATAACCGATATATGGAGCGACTGCCTCTTCTCCCTCTCTCTCCTGTTGCTACTTCAATCATGAAACTGATCAATGATCAGCTGATTGGCTTTTCTGTCGTGTGTCTGGCTTTCTTGTTTGTTTATCGCCCACTTTGCACCAGAAAGAGGAAACCAGCGGCTGAACAACAGCAGCACGTTTAAGCTTGATAAGCTGTTGTTAGAATTTATTTAATATTACTTTCTACACCAGGATCCTTTTCTACGCAGCTGACGGCTGGTAACTGTGCAGGGGCGAGTCTAGCAAAGTTTTGCCAGGGGGCCAGATAGGGCATTAACAGGGAAAGGGGGGCACAAAGAAATACTTTTCTTTCTTATTGTCATGTCTAGCTTTTAATAAATAATTATCTGAATCTTACAACCAAAGTTTTCATCTGATGTAAAATGTACAGAAATCCATTATTGTATATAGGAACTATTAAGTCAAATTTATAACCCAGTAAGCTATAGTACTTTTTCCTTTGGGAAGGTACCATCTGTGCAGTCTGCAATTCTGTTGAAGAAAGATGTTGAATCTATTTAATTATTGTAGAAAAATTATTGATTTCTGTGCATTATTTTTTTACACCTGCATTAAATTAAAGTTGATTATGTCAATTAAGCATTATGAGGTGGGGAGTGGTTCCCTATGTTTTTGGGTTTTTTTGTTTTTTTTCTCTTGTTTTTTGCTGGGAGTTTGCAACTCTATTAGTTAGGTTGCTTAATATTTCCACTAAGTACTCTTTAAAATACCAGAATAGGGAGGATGGTGCAGGTTTAAGTTTATCAGATTGATCAGTATTGCTGAACTATGAAATATTTTGGGTGCAGTGTATTTTTTGCATACAGGTATAACAGAATAGCTTTAGTTTAGTTTAGTTTTTTTAAACTTGAGTATGAACTTATACAAAATGCAGCAAGATATAAAATTGTGCCATCTCTAGTCAGTACTATGTTCACTAAGGGACGTAAACTGTTCATTATTTTGTGTTTAGGTCACATTGTCTGTATTAATTTTTCTCTCTCTCATTGTCAGGTGTTTAAGAGACACTATTAAACGTAAAGCTTTGTTTTTGTTTGCAAGTCAACAGAATACTGTCTTTGTTTTTGTTTTGTTTTTTCAAGAATCACACTCTGTTTAAAAGGATACTGCTTTTTGGAAAACACAGTGGGGCAATGATCTATGGTTCTCACATGGATCAGAAAGATCAGCAGGAGCTATTACTCTTAAAAACAAATTTAATGAGAATGTTATACACTATGAAGTAGACCCAGGAGGTCATTGTGTTTTAGAATTTACCATCAATGTTGATAATAACTTTCTTCTTGCCAATCTATACAGTTTTAACTCTAAGTCAGAAAAAGACTTTTTGTTGGATGCCCTTGAAACATGCTTTTGTTCTGGTTATCAAATACCCTAATCTTCTGTTATTAGTGGGAGGCGACTTTAATATAATAGATCCTTCTTTAGACAGATGGCCACCCAGCTCAAATAACTCTCTGCTATAAATACATTTATGCAAAAATTTCATTTAATAGACATTTGGAGAGTTAAGAACCCTAAATCCAAACTGTATATATGGAATAATTAATCCAGCTCTTCTAAATCCTGTATTGATTTCTGGTTAGTCCCTGATTGATAAGAATAATATAATAGTCAATATAATGCCAACTCCACTTACAGACCACAAAGCTGTATCACTTCAGGCTTCTTTAAGTCTTCATGCTGCCCAAGTGCGTAGGAGCTGCTACTGGAAACGTAATAATTCCCTTCTAAAACATGAGACAGGGATTAAAGATATTGTTATTGATTAAATGTTTCTGGCTTTATCCCAGAAACATTTAATCACTAACAGAATATCTTTATTCTGTGTGTTTGGGGTAAACATGACTAGCCAGTCATGTTTACTGTCAAAACTGGGAGCTTTTTTAAATTTGAAGCTGCTAAATATTTAAGAGAGTATGGCTTATCAACAGCAAAACAAAGGAAAACTAAAGAAATTAATGTAGTTACACTGATAACTGCTTCAGAACCCATCTGAAGATGATGAGATTAATTTAGTTTTGCAACAGAATAAATTAAATGACATTTATAAATTGAATGCAGGAGCCTTTGTGAGATCAAGGAGATGGTGGTTAGAGGAAGGCGAACAACACTCATCTTATTTTTTTAAACTAGAGAAATCTCTGTTCGGAGACTTAATATTGATGGTATCATAACCGATGACCCCCGAAAGGTTTCTATTTATTGTTCCAAATTTTATAAAGCTTTATACAAGTCAGACTATGATCAGAGTGCTGCTGTGAACTTTATGGGACAACTCTCTGATACGCAAACTATGAAGGAAGATTTGACGAGCTTCTGCGATAGGCAAATATCTGTTGGTGAAGTTCTACCTGCTATTCAACATCTGAAACTTAGTAATTCCCCAGAAACAGATGAATTAACCTCTGAATTCTACATTACTTTTGCAGATCAACTGGGCCCATTTACTCAATGTGTACACTGAAAGTCTCATAAATCAGTCTGTCCAACCCTCCACTTTATCAGACGGTCTGTTCACACTGATCCAAAGGCCCAAAGAAGGATCCTGTTTATTTTGACAACTGGAGGCCGATCTGCCTTCTTAACAATGAGTATACGATCCTAGCTCAGATCTTTGCCAAAAGACTGAAAGCTGTTTTGAATTATATTACTGATGAAACTCAGACTGGCTTTATGGCTAACAGATACATATCCAACAACATTAGACTTGTTCTTGACCTCTTTGATTATGCAGATTTTTGTAGGGTTGATAGCTTTATCTTATTTTTAGATTTCTGTAAAGCATTCAATACTATTGAACATAGTTTTATTTTTCAGGCTTTGGACAAATGTGGTTTTGGCCCTTACTTTCAGAATGTTATTAAAACGATGTACAAAAATGCTAATTGTTCCATCAAATTTCATACAGGTACGTCCTTTAGGTTTAAGTTGAACCGTAGTATCAGGCAAGGTTGCCCCATCTCCCTATATCTGTTTCTCATCTGTGCTCAGCTGCTCTCTGACTATATTAAACTTAGTCCCATGAAAGGCATTAGAATTGCAGAAAAGAAATATTCATTAGTCAGCTTGCTGATGATACCACCCTCTTTTTAAAAAGTGCTTCACAGATGCAGATAGCCATTAACACAATTGATGCTTTTTCTGTAGCTTCAGAACTCCACTTAAAGATCGGTAACTGTGAACTGCTTGCCCTCAGAAACTGTACCAGTCCCTCTATTGCTGGCATTCCAGTGACAGAGTACATCACTTACTTGGTATCCTCATTAATAAAAATCAGCCAACATCAATTTGGAACTTTATTCCAAATTTTAAAAAAAATAAAAATTGGCGATCTTAACTTTGTTTTACTTACAATATTGATAAAATCCCCTTAAAACTGTCCAACTTTCATAAACAGATGCGTCTTTCCTGGTTGTTACTTTATAAACACAACTTTTCTCTGCGCAGATACTATATTTGGAACGACAGAGACATTTTATACAAACACAAATCTTTATTTATAGGTGACTGGTTTGTTCATGGGATTCATCTTGTTGCGGAACTTCTTAATCCAAATGGAGCTTTACTTTCTTAGATATCTATCTCTCTGTCTCTGTCTCTCTGTCTCTGTCTGTCTCTCTCTCTCTCTACACATCTATACATATATATATATATATATATATATATATATATATATATATATATATATATATATATATATATATATACACACACACACATATATATATATATATATACACACATATATATATATATATATACACACACATATATATATATATATATACACACACATATACACACACACACACACATACACACACACACACATACACACACACACATATATATATATATATATATATATATATATGTGTGTGTGTGTGTGTGTGTGTGTGTGTGTGTGTATGATCTGACCCCTCTACCACTGATCCTGCTGTTACCTCTGTTAGACAGATCTATTTTCCCAAAACAACCCAACTACTGGGACCTGGAATGGAAGAAAATTTGGACCATACCACTGAAATTCCTGTTAACCAAAAAAGTAAAAGAAATATCTTTAAAATAAAATATTCATCGTTTTTAACCCACCAGAACTTGTACGATATAAAAAGACATTGATGCTAACTGTTCATTTTTTCACTGTCAGAAAAAGATATTTCTCTCTTATTTTGGTCCTACTTATGCGCTAATCTTTTCTGGCAAGATGTTTGTGCTTTTGTTGTTTCTTTTATCTTATCTTTGTTACGGAAAAATATTGTTTGGCTTTTTTGATTGCCCTGCAAATAGGGCAAACAAATTTCATTTGATTAATTTACTAATCTTAAAATTTCATATACATAAATCCAAAATTTCTAATGCAAAACCGTCTTTTTTTTTTTTTTTTTTTTTTTTTAAATAACATATAAGAGCACAAATAACCCAAAATAATCAAATAATCAAAAATAAACAAACGGGTGTACCATCTAGTGTGTATACACATACTATACTTAGTCATACATACACATACCTACATACATATGTATTCGCCTATACACTCATACATAGTGACATATACATATATACACATAACCATTCAGAAATATGGCATACATAATTACAGAGATTCAAACAAAATCGGGTCTCCTTGACAAAATGTAATGTTTCCATTTATCCCAAATATCATTAAATATGTCATATTGGAGTCTATTAATGAAAGTAATTCTTTCCATTTTAAACATCCCATAAACAATCTCATACCAATCATTAAGTGATGGAATTTTCACACTAAGCCATTTCTTGGTAATAGTCTTACAGGCAGCCAGACTCAGAATACCATACAACAGCTTGGACGTTTTATCTACATTCACTGAGTATAAATATCCAAACAAAAGTTCATCCCAATTAAAGGGAAGTTGCATGCTAAAAATGATCTGTAACTCAGAATGAATCGATACCCAAAAAGTGTTGATCAATGGGCATGACCAAAACAAGTGGAAATGTTTTATTCCTTGGGCCCCACATTTTCTCCAACAGCTAGAGTGAATAGAATAATGTTTACTTTGTGCAGGGGTAATAAAAACCTACAGAGACTCTTCCAACCAAAACATCTCCATATATTAGAACTAGAAATTCTCCACTGAAAACACACTGCTGATACCAAATATCATTTAGAATTTCTGTATTTGTTTCCCTTTCCCATTTTTTTTTTTTTTAATGTAGGCAGTATTCCACTTCTTAACCTCTTGTATACCCTTATACAATCTAGAAATCACCTTGAGGCCAGGATCTGCCTGGTAAGCCTTGACAAATATATTCAAAACAGGAAGAGAGAAAAGATCTGTTCTTTTAGGTATAAAGTTATGTATGTGATGCCTAATTTGGAGAAACCTAAAAAAAATCCGTTTTGCTTAACTGGTATTGATCTTTTAGTGATTGGAAGTCCCTAAGAATTCCCTTATCATAAAACATACAATATGCCATTAAGCCTTGTCCTGCCCATTTTTTATATCTTGCATCTAACTTATTGGGTAAAAAGTCAAGATCATAAGCGCACCATCTTAAAATCCTGGCCTCTTCATTCCAATCGTTCTTATTAAGAAATTGTGACCAAAGTTTTAAAGGCAAGTTAATCCATTGGTTTCCTTGATTAATTTGTTTTTTAATAAGTCTCACATCTCCTAAGCTTGCCTGAATTGGAAAATCTTTTAAGGCCTCTGTTTCTGTTTCTATTTCTTTCCATCTCGCTTGGTAGTCTACATTACACCAACACACTAATATCCTAAATTGAGCTGAAATATAATAATCTTTCAAACATGGGAACCCCAACCCCTTTATCTTTAGCCAACTGGATAGTTTGGTACTTAATCCGTGGTTTTTTCCCCTGCCATATGAACCTAGAGATTGTTTTGTCCCATTCCTGAAATTGTTTATCAGTTATTTCAACTGGGAGTGTTTGGAACAGATAAAGCATCCTGGGCAAGATATTCATTTTAATTGTATCAATACGTGATTCAAAATTTAAAAATGGTAATAAGTTCCATCTTTTAATATCCTCATTTATTTTATAACACAAAGGATTAAAGTTTGCATTATATAACTTAGAGAGATCTTTAGTAATATTTACTCCAAGATACTTCATCCACTCCGACTCCCAGTTCAAATTGACCTTAGACTTAATTTCCTGATTTGGCTTATAATTAAAAGTTAATATCTGAGTCTTCAGTATATTTAATTTATAACCTGATAGTGAGCTAAAGGTCTCCAGAAGTGATAGCAGCTTGGGGAAAGTAATGTTCGGATTTGTCAAGTAAATCAAAATATCATCAGCAAACAAGGATATCTTATGCTCTCGACCCATGATCTTGACACCAGTAATATTATTACTTTGTATAACACTTTGACTCAGGGCCTCTATAAAAGAGCAAAGAGTGAGGGACTTAAGGGACAACCCTGACGTGTCCCTCTCTGTAAATTAAAAACATTAGAGAGTGCCCGTTAACTTTAATTCTTGCCCTTGGTGATTTATATAGTGCTTGAATAATCCTGATAAACGATTGATGAAATCCAAACTTGCCCATGACTTTATATAAAATTCCCAATTAACCCGATCGAAAGCCTTTTCAGCATCTAAGCTCATAAGAACCATCGGAATTTTATTTTTCCAACATAATCAATAACATGTAATGTTCGCGACATTATCCTGCGTTTGTCTCTGCTTAATAAAACCAGTCTGATCCAAGCTAATTATCTGAGCAAGAATATTTTCAATTCTTTTGGCAAGGATATATGTGAATATCTTATAGTCCTGGTTAAGAACACTAATAGGGCGGTAATTTCCACAATCAAGCCTGTCCTTTCCTTCTTTAGCTATTAAGGAAATAGAAGCCTCATTCCAAGATGGGGGAATTACTCCCGTCTTTAAAATATAATTGAATGATGTTCTCATCAAGGAATCAATAACTCTTTCATTTCCTTATACCAATCTGATGGGAATCCATCCGGGCCTGGGGATTTATTAGGTTTTAATTTTGAAATAGCTTTTTTAATTTCAATTTCAGATATGTCCTTAATTAAGGTTATATTCTGGTTTTCATTCAGCTTTGGTAAGCAAAGTGAATCCAAGAAAGATATCATTCCTGTAACATCCACTCTAGGTTGTGTGTATAGTTCTTTATAAAATTTTAGAAAAGCTAACTGAATGTCTTCCAATTTATACACAATGTTATTTGTTTGAGGGTCCTTTATTTTATATATTGTATTTTCTGATTGTTGTTTTTTTAATTTATAGGCCAGTAATTTTTGGATTTACCTCCTACCTCATAATATCTTTGTTGTAAAAAAAAAGCCATGTTTTTTGTATTTCACTTGAGAAGATTTCATCAATTTCATTTTTCTTCTTTTGTATTTCTAATTTCAAATTTATATCTGCTCTTATTTTATGGGCATCTTCAAGATATTGTAGTTGTGTCTGGAGTTTTCTTATATGCTCATTTCTCTTCTTTTTTAAATTAGTACTGTAGCCTATAAGTTTTCCTCGTATAACCGCTTTTAGGGCATCCCATAAAATACTCGGAGAGACTTCTTCATTGTCATTTTCCGCTACATAATCTATTATATCTTGGCTAATTTGCTCTTTCAACGGACATAGAGTACTTGTATTTAATCTCCAAGATGTAGCTCTTCTTTCATGTCCAAGCACTACTTCCAGATACAGTGGGGCATGATCCGATAAATCCATCACTCCTATCCTGCAATTGACCACACTGTTAAAGTCTTTTTGAAACATAAAGAAATAATCCAATCTAGAATAAAATGAATGTGGGTGAGAAAAAAAGGTATAGTCCTTCTTGATGGGGTTTAATTCTCTCCATACATCTATAAGCCCTAAATCCTTTAAAATTAATTTAATATTTTTGGTTATTTTATTTAATCCCGGGCGTGTGGGTTTGATGAGTCCAAAGACGGATTAAGTCGAACATTCCAATCCCTCCCAAAATTAGAGTACCTTGTGCTTCTACAACTATCATTTCAAAACCTGTTTAAAAATTTTAACTCAGATCCTGGAGGAGCATATACATTTATAAGAGTAGTCAGTGTACCCTCCAGATACCCCTTAACTAACACAAACCTCCCCTCCTTATCACCGATTTCTTGAACGCATTCAAAATTTAACCTTCTCGAAATTAAAATTACCACACCTCTTTTTGAACTCTGAAGGCAGGAAGAAGAATACTGGTTAAATTTCCATTTCTTTAGTTTTTCATGCTCAAACTTCGATAGGTGAGATTCCTGTAGAAAGGCAACTTCTATTCCTTCTCTTTTTATTTTTGACATAATTTTACTTCTTTTAATATGACTCCCCAAGCCATTTACATTAAATGACACTATTTTAGTTACCTTACAAGGCATTATTGTACGACCTTATATGATTTTTATCTCTGCACATGCGCTCCTTGAAACCCTGCTTTAGGATCGTGTTTCCGCGTTTCTTCTTCGTACTTGTTTGCCAAGTCTGCTGTTTTATTTGATCCAAAAGTGTGTCCCTGTCTTTCACAACGTCTACCGATAATCCTCTCTTCACCATGTCGATAGTCGCTTCATGCGCCGTGTTGTACGTCGCAGTACCTTCTCTGTAGTACACTCTTAGCTTGGCCGGGAAAGGCGTCTGGAAGCGAATGTTATTCTCTTTAAGCACCTTCTTCGCTGCCGCATATTCTTTTCTTCTTCGTTGTATCTCCGGGGCATAATCATTGTCCACATATATCCTAGAATCCTTGAAGTCAAAACCCCTAGCCTGCCAGGCCTTCTTGATAATGTCTTCTTTGATACGATAGCTTGCGAGTTTAACAACAATTGAGCGTGGAGGGGCTCCTTCCGGGGGTTTCTTAGCACCGGCTCGGTGTGCTCTTTCGATTCCCAACGTGGTGGGAGGGGAGAGACACATTGTCTTTTCAAACAAAACCTCTACAAAGTTGGCAAAGGATGGGAATCTATCCTCTTCCCCTTCCTTCACGCCGTATGCAAAACCGTCTTTTCAATGCTTTATAAATGAAACCAGACAATATTTTAAAACTATACAACATTCCCATAATATAAAAGCAATAAAACTATAAATTTATGCTCCTTGTTTGGTATCTTGTGATTCAAACCCTAGCCCAGAGGTTCCCAAAGTGTGGGGCCCGCCCCCTAGGGGGGGCGCAGAGCCATTGCAGGGGGAGCGCGGTATGAAAAAAAACAAAGGTAGGTCTCCCTTGCAGAATTAGTTTCCCTGCGTCGGGAGCAGCGCTGGGCTCTCCAAATCACGGACAAACAGTATCCCACATTCTTGATTTTTAGTTCAGGAACACTTCTTGTAATAACTAACTACTCCTGACATTTTGGACATGTTAGCTCTTTATACAGTAAAGTTACAGTGGGATACAAATAATATCAGGCTGATCCTGCCACAGTTTGTTCCCCCTGTCCAAATCATGGACAAACAGTATCCCACAGTTGTTTATGTTTTTGAACCCATTTTGCACAGAGAGGCATTTTTGAAAAATGTATTGATAGCAATGTTGAATATTATTACACAGGAAAAAAACAACTACACGTAAAATAATTACACCATGACGCCTCTGCCTTTCTAAATGGAGGGACAGTAACTGCGTGTGTATATGTAAGTGTGTAAAACCTGAAGATAGAGACAAAATACTGTTACTGTTAATCTTACTATCTGCCATTCTGCAATTCATCTAATCTAAACAATAACGTGGCGCACACCGTGATGTGAAAAAAGGCACATACCTTTGACGTTGCGTGATGAACTCTGTATTCCCCGTCCATACGTAAACGCAAAAACGGAGTTTTAAAAAATCTCCGTTTTCAGTGATTCGAAACGCCGTTTACGTGCCGACGAAAGGCCCAAACGCATAGAAACAGCTGCGTTTTCAAAAATACCCATGTAGGTATGAACGTAGCGTAAAAGAGTTACTAGTGTATTGTATTTTATTTTATTTTATTTTATTTTATTACTACCTGTAATTTATCGCAGGATGTATTTGTGCGGTGGTGGTGGGGGGGGTGTCTAATTGTTATTACACGACCACCCCTGACATTGTCTTTTGCTCATTTAAATCTGTAATGTCTGAATTGCTAATGAAGCTTAAAATAAAAAATAAAATCCGCCTTACTGCTCATCACATCACAGCGCGACAGAACGTTAGGGTTACGTATTGTGCTTACGCCATCAGACCGCGCTGGGCAGCTATCTGCGCAGTTGTGTTTTATCGGATTTGCGGAGTTATCGCGGCTCTAAGTGAAATAAAGTTCGGCACGTCTGTTTGCAGCCCCGCGGGGAGCTCTGAGTTCAGCAGCGGGACCAAACCGGCGCGGTCCGAGTCAGATCGGGGACCCGAGTCGTAGTTCGTTGTTTTCTTTCTGACGCAGCTAGCTGTTAGCGTCGTTAGCTCAGGTGTGTGCTCGATTTTTGTCTCTCAGATGGAATATCCCGGAGGAGGGGGGGCGGTGCTGAGCAGCGGGAACGTCCCGGCCTTCCTGACCAAATTGTGGACCCTGGTGGAGGACCCGGACACCGACCCGCTCATCTGTTGGAGTCCGGTACGCACGATAACAGCTAACAGCTAACGCAGACAAGTTTAATTTTATTTACACAGCAGAAACAGACACAACTTTATTTAAACTGGAATGTAGACAAGTTTGTTGACAAACTTTATTTACTGACTAAAAAAAAGAGGTCAGCTCAGTTAGCTTAGCTTCAGTGAGCTATTAAGGCTAACAGAGCTCACGTCAGAGGTCAAACGATATCAGACATCATCAGCTAGTCGGTAAATTATCAGTTGACAGTTGTTTTTCTGACAAACTGATTCCAGCAGCTGTTTTGGAGGTTGGCATAAAGCCTGAATTCAAATAAGCTGATGACTGCCTATGATGTCACTGTAGTGTCATAGCCCACACCTTGTACAGCTGCAGGTGTTAATTTCAGGTTGCACTGAAATCGGTCACTTATCACCAAAAGGTCTCCATCTTTATTTTCCTAAAAAAAAATTTTTGTTTGTTTATTTGTTTCTGTTTTTATTGCATAACTATTAGGCTCCACCCACAGCTGAAGGTCATGTAACACCAGATTAAAGAAGTGTCTGAAGTGTAATTTCCAAGTGTAGTTTAAAAAGGAAAATGCACCTTTAATCCATGGTTTTCATTACTGCGACACGCCCACCTGGAGGGCAAAAACAGTACTGCGGTCCTTTTCTCTCCACCTCCCTTTGAACGTGTTCTAGTTTAACTAGAAACCAAAATGCCAGATAGTTGCTGGGCTATCGGATGCAGTAATCAACATTTATTTACAACTGCCAACTGGCATTGGAAAAAGTTTTTTCTATTTCTTTTCCATATGGGCTGCCACCCACTCCAAATGTCCACCTAAGTGGACATGTAAAAAAACTATTTGAAAAATACATGTTTAAGAAATGAAGTTCAAAGATCTTTTTTCATGCCTAAAGATGAATAAAAATACTTAAGAAAAAAATCCTGATTGAGGTTGTCATAATTCATGCATGAAAAGGTTAAGCTAGCTATGTAGCACTTACTTTTGCTTTAACAACGAACACTTTCTTGTTCTTCACCTCCTCCTTTAAATGAAGCTGCCACGGCAGGATATGGATCACAAGTCCCCCAAATTAATGGTTTCTCTTTATATCTTTGTTTTTCTTCCATGGATCCAAATAAAGAGTTCACTTTCATCTGCAGTGTGTTCTGACAGTTCTGTTTAATCTATACTGATGTATAGATTACTGAGTTCCAATCAGTAATCTATACATCAGTGCCTGATGTGCAGGTGCAAAAAACCCTGAAAGTGTTAAAATAATCAATAAATTTTGAGCTGCTCAGAAACAGTCTGCTGGAGAGCAGACAGCTGAGATTAAAGTGTTAGCAGTGTGCTCTGATTTTCAGATCTGTTCCTGGAGATTCCTGAGCGTAAGAGCGTATATAGTCTCTTTTTATCAGTTGATTATAAGGTAAATGCAATGGTTCTTATACATTCCTTAATACTCAAGTACTCAAAGTGCTTTATACCCCATGTCTCATTCACACACATTCATACTACACTTTTTTCAACCTGCGTGCTTTCTGTCTAACAGTCACAAGCTAATGGACGCATCAAAGAGCACCCTGAGCTCAGGGTTCAGTATGTTGCCCAAGGGTACTTTGCCATCCAGAATGGAGCAGCCAGGGATTAAACCACCAACCTTCTGATTAACAGATGACCTGCTTTGCATCTTGAATCACAGCCACCACAATAATACAGATTCTTCTTCTTTTTTTCTTTCTCTTGTTGTATAAGAGTGGTACCAGTTTCCATGTGTTCGACCAGGGGCGGTTTTCCAAAGAAGTTCTGCCAAAGTTCTTCAAGCACAACAACATGGCCTCTTTCATCCGCCAACTCAACATGTGTGAGTAACCAGCAAGGAATCATCAGTGTGTTAGCCCCACCTCTGAACAAGCTATCGTTCAGAGGTGGGGCTATCACTATTTGGCAGTGTAACAGAAGGTTAGATGTTTTTGTTATTGATTTATTTTTTGGGAAAGAAGATTCATCCAATCAGGCGTGCTTTGTGAAGAAACATTGAGATATGAGTCAAATGTCTGGTGTTTAGCGGCTTTTCTTTGCTGCCGTAATTGTCATAGCAGCAACAACCAGTCCTCACAAGGCAAGGTAGCCTGCAGTTAACATAGCAGTTAATGACCTAAGCCAGTGGTCCCCAACCTTTTTTGCGCCACAGACTATTTTATGTCCGACAATATTTTCACGGACTGGCCTTTAAGGTGTCGCGGATAAATACAACAAATAAAACGAGTATCAGTACCAAAAAAAAAGAACATTTATTCATAACACACAGGAAAAGACCCAGGGAAACAGAGTTACCGATAAAAACAGATAAAAACCCTGAAAACCATAAATTTCACACCCGAGCCTCAACTCTCATGGTCCGATACTGGTCTGTGCCCCGGAGGTTGGGAACCGCTGAGCTAAGCTACCGGTTTGTGTATATCAAGCTGATCAGTCATCACGACGATCTTTGTGCATGAGCAGCTTCTTTTTCTCCATGTCATTGAAGAAGTGCTAGTTGATTGGTATGCTGAAAAGCTGAACTTTTCTCAACATTCAGCAGAACCCTCTTTATAAAAAGTAGGATAGAAAAAAAGGACCGGCCCACCTGTGCATGCTATACCTCTGTCACTGTGCATGCAAAGGCTTCTGGACTATGGAAGAACCAGAAAGAGGAGCTGTGATATTAGCGAGTATCCACATCCATTATTCATGGTGTAATGGTATTTCTCCCAGATGGTTTCCGTAAGGTGGTGCACATTGAGCAGGGTGGTCTGGTGAAACCGGAGAGAGATGACACAGAGTTTCAGCACCCGTTCTTCATCAGAGGACAAGAACATCTGCTGGAGAACATCAAACGCAAAGTCACCAACGTATGTAGTAACTCACACAACAGAGAATACCTAAAAATGCAGACAGGTGATAGACTAAAGGCAGACTCTGCAGGACTTCCTCTGAAAGGTGATGATTCAGAGTGCTGTGTGACATCACAGGAAACAACTGATCAATCACAAATACTTTGTATAGCCCCCTTACTGAGGGGTCAGAGTGGCCTTTAATCTATCGCTGCGCATGTGGTACTACGAACTCAGAACCCAATCTGACCTGTCCTGTCCATCTCCTTGGTAACGGTATGCTGTGATTGGAACAGGTGTCATCAGTGCGTCAGGATGATGCAAAAATCTGTGCGGAGGAAGTGAATAAGATCCTGAACGATGTCCAGTTGATGAAGGGAAAACAAGAAACCATCGACTCCAGGATCGTCGCAATGAAACAGTAAGAACCAAACCAGAATCAAGGCTAGAAACCACCCAGCAGTGTTGACTAAAGGCTGATTTTGTGTTTCAGTGAGAACGAGGCTCTGTGGAGAGAGGTGGCCAGTCTGAGACAGAAACACACTCAGCAGCAGAAAGTTGTCAACAAGGTGCCTGTTCTCACTGTCCACACCTTTCCAATTAGCAGAACTCTATAAGAATACACCTGATGTGGTCCCTTCCCTCTAAAAATATGAAAACCTCAGGGGAGAGTGATGCCACATAGTTGTCAGGCATTATCTTAACATTAATGAACTCTTTGCATTTTCTCTCTCTGCAGCTCATACAGTTCCTGGTATCTCTCATTCAGTCCAACAGACTGCTAGGAGTCAAGAGGAAGATGCAAGTTTTTTTTTTTTTTGATACCACAGATACTACAACAAATGCTACACTGTACCACAAATGCTAAAATTGTGACTTAGACACTAGATAATTTCAAAGTGCAGATTGGATGCTGTTTTCTCTGCTAATAACATTACGAGCAGATGTTCCCAGGTGATAAAATGAGGATCCAACTGCCCAAATTTCAGACTTTTGCTTTTATTTTGAAGTACCAGTTCCATTTCCCTCTCATACCTGACCTTCATATTCAGTTTCCTCTGTACACGTTTTGCATTTTCATTTATTCATTTTAACCCTCTCTGCAGTCCTCTGATGCTCAACGACTCTGGCAACACCCACTCAATGCCCAAATATAGCCGTCCCTTCTCATTGGAGCAGGTAACCTGTCTCAGACATGCACAGGCAGCAGTGATTATCTTTCAGAGTGACATTAGCTGATTTTCTAGCTTTAGCTTTGAAAACTAGACTCTTCATAGCTACTTGTGCAGATGTTTGTCCTCACTTGGCCTGTAGAGGTCACTTGTGCTTTTGTGTTTTTCATTTCAGGCTGCAGCCAATCTCTTCTCAGCTGACACCTCTGTGACTTCAGGACCCATCATCTCTGACATCACAGACATGGCCACATCTGGTTCAGATGAATTGGCTAGTGATTGGACGGACCAAGGGTGAGTACCGATCAGATCAGTCCTGTTTAGTCAGTAAGTGATTGATCCTTCAGAAGTCAGAGTGCATAACCTCCTTGCAGAGAGAGCCAATCAGTCGATATCAAAGAGGAACCGTCCAGTCCGGAGGTGGAGGTGTGTCCTGTTCTGGAGGAAGTGGCTGCACCAGTGGACACGCCCCTCTCCCCCACCACCTTCATTAACTCCATCCTAGAGGAGAATGAGCCACCCACCCCAGTGACCTCCACGAGCAGTGCTCCCACAGGTAGACATTAAGTTTGTAGTCAGCAGTTTGATTCCTGTTCAGAGCATTTTTGGTAAATAAAAATCTTTCTCTCAGCAGCCAGTCCCATTGTGGTGATGAGCTCCGTCTCCACTGGCCCCCTGACTTCTGCCTCATCCACTCAATCACTCACCTCCGTTACCACAGCAAACACAGCCCCCAGCCCAACAACACCTCAGAAGAAATGTCAAGCCATTGCCTGTATTGACAGGTAACTGTGACTACACCAGTATGCAGTTGTGAAACATTCATAGAGACTTCTTATAGTGTTAGTACCACCTGCGATGAACTACTATGAGCGTTTACCAAGAGCAAGTATTTCCCCAACAGTGGCCCTGCTCTGACTAAAGCTGAAACTGTGTTCGAGGTTGCAAAGAGCTGCCCAACAAACCGTCTCAATAGACTGTCTATTAAACTGTCCTCAGTACACCCTTACGCTGGGGAAGCCGTCACCCTGTGCTGACAGCTTACCCAGCATCTCTCCAGAAACTCCCCCGACAACCACCTGCAGCTCCCCTGAACAGCTGCCCCACCCACTGCATCCGTCACCCTGACATTCTGGGTGTCTTTCTGTAAAGTGGCTTTCAGACAGGAAACTGGAAGTGTTCTGCTGAATGCAGATTGCAAGCTCCTGTCAGGAGTCTGCGAGTTAGACCTCAGTCTGAGGTTTGTGCTTCAAGTTTAGGAAACTCCTCCTATTCAGCCCACTTG
The DNA here is from genome assembly GCF_013358895.1 of Oreochromis aureus. Lineage (NCBI taxonomy): Eukaryota > Metazoa > Chordata > Actinopteri > Cichliformes > Cichlidae > Oreochromis > Oreochromis aureus. Next base: position 5,220,874 of record NC_052962.1, on the reverse strand, counting down.
AATGGCAAGTGCAGCACTGCCTGTCTGAAAGCCTCTTAATTAACCATGGTGTGGTTTCAGTTTGTCTTACATTTTAGGTAATGGTCCTGTTGCAGGACAAGTGTGTCATTAAAACCCCTGTGCTTCCTTCAGACCCCGCCCCCTTCCCTCTGCAGGTGGACTCCCACCTGACGTTTGGCGGTTCCTCTCAGCACAACCTGACAAGTGAATCACTAACTCTACAAACAATTATTGATTTGTAATTATGAATGTTTTGAAGTCTTCTGGTGACATTCTGCATTTTCTTCTTGTCAAATGTGTGAGGTCCTGCTTCTTTAGCTGATCAGATGTCAGAGCTCATGACCTAGTTAATTGATTATATTTGGTCAATATTAAAGGCAGAAGTAAGTAATCCGGTCAACAGGTCAAAAAAGGTCTCTGAGATGGCTCACAGCAGGAAATGTTTCAGGCGTGTTCTGACTACAGGAAATACTGTGTGTGGCCAGGGTGAGGGGTGGAGCCTGGGCATAAGATTATTTAATAGCAGAAAGCTGGCAGGTTCAGACTGAGCTCACCTGTATGGAACAGTTGAGATGTAGATCATGTATTAGTTTGGATCTCTACAGACATAAAGGAAAATGTAGAATACCGGAAGACATGCGACCTAACATCAGACCTGTCTCACCTGTGTGCCTCAGGTCTGAGCTTTTGGATCATGTGGATACTATCGACAGCAGCTTAGAGAACCTGCAGAACATACTCAACACACAGACGTTCTCCTTCGATACAGTTCCACTTATTGAGGTTAGTCTTACTTCCTGTTACCACCTCACATTATTATCGCTTGTGTTTGTGTGTCACTAACTGTGTGTGCTTAGTTTTTCAGTTCATCTGGCTCGCCTGCAGATTTTGACCTTGACAGTTTGGATAACGTGAGTTGCAAATTTCACATTCTTTTGTCTGCTATTTCAAAAATTAGAGCGTAGTGTTACTGATGATGTCAGACCTGTCTCACTGATGTTACGGTTTCCCACTAGCTGCTGTCTGATGAAGCTCCTAAGGGAAGTGAAGAAAGCGGAACAGGTGAGTCATGCCTTCAGTCAGTGGTTGGTCCATCTACCTATCTACTGTCATGTAATGACACTGTGCTGCTCTCTTATTGGTGCAGGAAAGCAGCTGGTTCAGTATACACCTGTCCAAACGTCTGAATCAATAGGCCTGGCAGACAGCGGGGCCGACCTGCCAGCGCTGCTGGAGTTGGAAACGGAACCGTTTCTCAGCTCTGACCCCCACACCGAGGACCCAGGCACCACCTTGTTGAACCACGCCAATCTGGACTCCAACCTCTGACCTCTTGAGTAACCATAGCAAAGTGACACCTGAGCGCTGACTCAGCTGCAGCAATAGATGAGAACAGTCAATAGGTCAAAGGTTGTGTTTTTATTACACAGATGTTATTGATATTAATCTGTCTTCTTCTTCTACTCTTGTTCTTTTCTTCTTTGTTGAAGCTTAAATGGAAGCCTTTGTTGCTGTTGAATGCATTTTGCATGTTGAAGTCAGATTTTATGGTCGTCTTTATTTTCTTGTGTAAAGTAGATTGAAAAGAATCAGAATATTTTTTGAGTTTTATCAACAAGTGCTGTGTGCGACCTGTCTGACTGCCCACCCATATGAAAGAGCCCTGTGAATCAGTATTATTTCTCATTAGTTTGTTTCCATCAGTTTATGTTTATTCAGTTTGTTCCCGAAACATGAGTTCACAACACTGCTCACTGCTGTGTCCCCATGTTTCAGAAATAATGCAGACATGTCTGAGATGGTATGAGAGCCTTTTTTGACTTGTGTATTAGACATGCTTTGGATCAGGTTGAGATTCTTGTCTGCAGAAGCAGAAGCTTCATGGATGAAACTCTGAAGGTAACTGACAGAAACCAGATGATGATCTGTGCTGCCAATTGTGTTTGTATTTGCAAGTCCAGTTTAAGGAAACTTTGTTTGAATTGGTCAGGGTTGCACGTTGCTATGTCATCAGACACAGGGTTAACATTCCTCACAGTTTCACTTGGTTAAAAATTTAAACAGAGGCCGAGAGCTCAACCACATCTCAGGCTCAGTGCTGTGATACAGGGCTCATCTGTGATGTCATCATTCTTACTGAGCAGCTTTTCTGTATGCTAAGTCACCTATGGCTCACCTGAACCAGTCGTCTCTTTGATGGCTAAGAAACACCTAGTCCTGAGGATATTTTATTGGTCACATGGTCAGAGCTGAACAAACAGGAAGCTTCCTTGAGTATTAACACGTCTGTTAGTACAATTAGTACAATTCTATTTAAGATTTTTAATTTAAGGCAAGTGGTAAATCCACCCGAGTCCTCCAGGCTAACCTGATGGCGCTCCACGTGTAGAGAGGACAAAGATGGGGTCAAAGGGCATATGAAATGTTGATGTATTCTGACTGTAAAATTTTGATTCAATAAAATGTTTTTAAACAGCTGCATGTGAATGAATGATTGGTTGATTTAAATCAAACTGTGATGATGTCATAAGGTTGGTAATATTGAGTTGTCTCTACAAAGTGAAATGAATATGTCAGTAAGCTAAATCACCATGTTAACTGATGCTGAACATATTACCTGGTCAGGAGCAGGTAAAGTTAAGAGTTTCAGTTTTACATCAACTATGTTTATTTCCAGCATGTTTTCAGCCTGATAGCTGATCTGTTAGGAAAACATGTTTTATAGTAAGCGCTACTTTTCTAACAACATTCAGTGAAGCTCAGCTGTGAAGTTTCCCATGATGCATTGAGTTTTTCCTTTCCAGTCACCTTTCTCACTCACTATGTGTTAATAGACCTCTCTGCATCGAATCATATCTGTTATTAATCTCTGTCTCGCTTCCACAGCATGTCTTTCATCCTGTTTTCCTTCTTTCACCCCAACCGGTCGCAGCAGATGGCCGCCCCTCCTTGAGCCTGGTTCTGCCGGAGGTTTCTTCCTGTTAAAAGGGAGTTTTTCCTTCCCACTGTCGCCAAAGTGCTTGCTCATAGGGGGGTCATATGATTGTTGGGTTTTTCTCTGTATTTATTATTGTGCTATCTACTGTACAATATAAAGCGCCTTGAGGCGACTTTTGTTGTGATTTGGCGCTATATAAATAAAATTGAATTGAATTGAAGTTAGCTCAGACCTTTTACCCCCTGCAGCTACTAGAACAGAACACACACAAAGAATATCTTTTCAATCAGTCAAAATTAATTTGATCTGCAAAAAAGTGATTTCCATGTTTGCTTTATCTGGCTGTAGAACAGGAAGCTTAAATATATCAGTGGCTCCAGTTTAAAGCATAGATTTTTTTTTTAAATGTGTAGATGCACACTGCACATTCTTTGACATAAACAGCAGCACTGGGAGAAAATGATGTAACGTTTACTTCATGAAGAGGGAGGAAGGTACTCACAGATGGACTATATTGTATGCAGAGTGCAATCTAAAAGAGACAAAAGGTGGTGTCAGAGGAGAATGTAGCTAGGCAGCATGTGATGGTAGTGTGTAGGATGCCCACTTTGAGCAGTTTGGATACAGAGAGGTGAGGTAAGATTGTTTGGGCACGTGCAGAGGAGGAAGAATGGATACACTGGACAAAGGAGGATGAAGATGGACAAGGAAGACACAAGGAAATTAGACCTCAGAGGAGGTTCATGGATGTAGTGAGGGAGGACATGCAGAGGCTACAGCATCCTACTTTGCTGTGACAGAGGAGGATGCTGGGATAGAAGGACGTGGAGGGAGATAATCTGCTGTTAAGACCTCTAAAGTGAGCAGCTGGAATAAGAATAGACCAAATTCATAGTTAAAATTTAAATAATTAAATGTTTATTTTACTGCTCTCTGGGACAAGGTTAATGAGTTTCTGTAGCATGAGGAGTAGAGGTGGCAAAAGTATTTAAGAAGAAATGCAGTTTCTAGAGTTAAAATGTTGTTTAAAAATGATATTCTGGTACAAGTTAAAAAAAACTGATTCAATGTCTTTATTCAAGTAAAAGTAAAAACGAAATTGTGCAACGCTAACTGAACCTTGTGCTATAATAATGCAATAAAATCATATTAGTTAGATGGAAATGCAAACTTAATTTCAGTCTACATTCTAATAAAAACAATTCTAATAGATGTACTCAGGTTGAATCAATTAGAAAATGAGCAGAGAAACCTCCAAAAGTTGATTCTGTTCATCTGGATGTAGCGTTTTCAGTGGAAGAAACTCACTGAAAACTCATCCAAGTGACTGGTTCAGTCTCAGCTGACTGCAGGTTTCCCCAATCTTATAAACAGTACATTTGCATGACTGAAACCAGCCCACTGAAGGAACAATGGGCTGGGAGGTCAGTTCCTTCATCATAATTATACAAATTCTTATGACCATTGATCAACAACCACTGATCAAGGCCCACTGATCAATGAGCCATGAGTACCATTCACAGAGAATTGGGGAATGGCTGCAATCACAGCATTGTAAGATGGTGAAAGATGTACCCTTAGGCCCCCTCCTCGATTCAGAGATGGTCTTTCCCTTTTCACATAAATGGCCTCCTTGGCCATGGTACTCATGGCCATTGATCAGTGATCAGTGACGAAACGTTTCTCCCACTGAAAACGCTAGGTCCAGATGAACAGAATCGACTTTTGGAGATTTACTTACCTGGATGATTGAGCATGCATGAAGATAAGCAGAGAAAATGAATAATTAAAAAAATAAAATTAAAAAACCCTCTCTATTTACAATTGTCTACATTGTAGAGGGTGACCTGAACAGCAAGATGAGAAAAGCGAAGGGTTACAGTGGAATGAAGAACGTCTGGTGTCGTGGTGTTATTCACGGGTCCAAAATCCTGTACCATTCAACAACCTCTAACCTTGGCCCATGAAGACTGGAAGTATTGGGATGATCACTCCGGCCTCCAGTAATCTGTTTATAGTGTCTCTTATCCCCTGCTGGTCAGGCCTCAGGCAGTACTGAGGTCGCCTGACCAGACCTTCACCAAGGGTTAGGGTAATGTGGACCAGGGTTGTGTCAACTAGACCAACATCATGTGGCATGGTGGTCCAGATATCAGAAGAAATGGAGTCTAAGAATCTTTGTGTGTCTGGAAGCTCTGTCCTCTCTCGTCGATTGAATCGGGGTAAATCCTTCCTCTTGGGCTTGGTGTACTCCTCCTAGGAAAACGCAATGCACTACATGTCTTCTTCTGCTACCTTCCATAGGTTTGGTGTGTCTGTGGCCTCACAGGTCACGCTCAGGGCTCTTTTTGACCATTGGGTCTAGTGTTCTAGCCTCATAGTTGCTTCCAACTGCCAGCGTGACATGAGGGTGTGAGGTGCTTGCATCTGCTCTTAAGTTGTACCAGCAGCTCTGTAGCTCATCCAAATCACAAGAGACTGCCACCCCTTCTTTCCCAGCAAAGATGTCAATGATTTTCAAGGCTTGCTGTCGCCCCTCCATTTCTTTTTGCCATTCTTCCTTGTACACCTCATCTGTTGTCAGAAAATATGCCAGTGTGCAGTGCAGGACATCTTCTGGGGCGTTTGTAATGGACCAAGCAGTGAGGGAACATCAGGCACAGGTTAAACTCCGAAAAAAGGTTTTTATTTAACCCAAAAACGAAATTGTTTAAATTACACAGAAAACTCTAAATCTTGCATCCATAAAAGAGGTCAAAGTAAAAAAAAAAAAAAAAAAAAAAAAAAAAACTCTACTCAAAAGCTGGTAACAAACAATATTACTAACTCAAACAAACTGACCCCCCCATCCCCAATATATCCAGAATTGTGGTATGACCCAATTTGCAGGTCTCCATATAGGCTTGCCCCGCCCATTTTCCACCTCTTAGCTCATCAACCCAGGAACCAGGAGCAGCTGCCACTGAGGTAACTCAGACAACAAAGAAAGATTAAATCATACATACATAACAGTGTAAACTAAAATGTGCGCACTTATTTAGAATACAATATTATGTGAGTATGCAAATTAATTCTGAACCAAAACCTATTCTTTATTATCCTGTAAATTAAATCCTATATTTAAAGAAAGAAAAATGTAAATGTAGTGTTATGTGTAAGCCTCTACACTGATGTGATTTGGTAGATATTACCACTCTGTGGCTGTAACTGCAGCCATCACAGCCTTATAGGGATATAAAGTCTGCAGCCATGGCTTCCATTACATATAGGCAAACTGGATGTGTGGGGGTCTCTGGGTCTCAACAAATGCCACAAAGAGTATCGTAACTCCCAAAGAAAGAACAAAAATTGAATTCAATTTATTAGTCCTTTATTTATCCAGGTAAAATCTCATTGAGATTAAAAATCTCATTTTCAAGAGAACTGGCATCATGGCAACAAAATTCAAAATACACGTAGCACATAAGTATATAACATTAAAACAAATACAATATCCCGTACAAACGTGTGAAAAATATGCAATAACAGATCAAATTAAGAGCGACATTAAAAACAATCACACTGACCACAATTGAATTCAATTTTATCTATACAGCGCCAAATCACAACAGCAGTCGCCCCAAGGAGCTTTATATTGTAAGGTACACCCTACAATAATACATACAGAGAAAACCCCACAATCATATGGCCCCCTATGAGCAAGCACTTTGGCGACAGTAGGAAGGGAAAAACTCCCTTTTAACAGGAAGAAACCTCGCTCAAGGAGTGAGAGAAGGAAGACAGGATAAAAGACATGGAAGCTGCTTCCATAGAAGAGGGGCCTGAAAACTGAAGGCTCTCCCTTCCATTCTACTTTTAAATACTTTGGGAACAACAAATAAGGCTGCAGTGCAGGAGCGAAGTGCTCTAATGGGGTGATATGTTACTATAAGGTCATTTAGATAAGATGGGGCCTGATTTAAGACCTTGTATGTGTGTTATCTGGCTTCATGGATAGATAAAGTTGGGTGTCATCTGTATAGTAGTGAAAATGTATGCTATGTCTTCTGATGATACTGCCTAAGGGAAGTATGTATAATGTAAGAACTGGTCCTAGCACTGAACCCTGTGGAACTCCATAATTAACCTTAGTGTGTGAAGAGGACTCTCCATTTACATGAAAAAATTGCAGTCTATTAGATATGATACAAACCACTGCAGCGCAGTACCTGTAATACCTACAGCATGCTCTAATAACTCTAATAGAATATTATGGTCAACAGTATTGAACGCTGCACTGAGGTCTAGCAGGACAAGCACAGAGATGAGTCCACTGTCAGAGGCCATAAGAAGATCATTTGTAACCTTCACTAAAGCTGTTTCTGTGCTGTGATGAGCTCTGAAACCTGACTGAAACTCTTCAAATAAGCCATTCCTCTGTTAGCTGTTTGACAACTACTCTTTCAAGAATTGGTTGGAGATTGGCCTATAATTATCTAAGACCGCTGAGTCCAGAGATGGCTTTTTAAGTAATGGTTTAACTACTGCCAGCTTGAAGGCCTGTGGTACATAGGCAATTATTAGAGATAGGTTGATCACATTTAAGATTGAAGCATTAATTAATGGCAGGACTTCTTTGAGCAGTCTTGTAGGAATGGAGTCTAAAAGACACATTGATGGTTTGGAGGAAGTAGTTATTGAAGTTAACTCAGAAAGATCAATTGGAGAAAAAGACTAAATGAATATCAATGGTACTGAAAGTAGCTGTAGATAATGTTACATCTTTATGATTATGAGTAATTTTTTCTGTAATGGTTAAATTTATTTATTTAAATTTATTTATGAAGAAGTTCATGAAGTCATTAGTAGTTAAAGGAATGGTTGGCTCAACAGTGCTCTGACCTTTTGTCAGACTGGCTAAAGTGCTGAAGAGAAACTTAGGGTTGTTCTTATTTTCTTCAATCAGTGATGAATAGTAACATAGTAGTTCTTATAAAGCAACAACTACAGCATTTCCTCTCCAGCTTACGAGTTATCTGCTTTAAGCTATGTGTTTGAGATTTTGATCTCTGCTTTAGCTGCAGAACAGTCAACTGCAATGAGGTATGGAGGTGACCTATGCCACTGCTTCTTTTACATGAGGCATTTTTCAGACTTCGCCCTACCCTTGTTCATTTAGTCAGAGTTCACAAAATCCAGATCGACAGTTTAGTTACCAGTTTGGACAAAAGACAAATTCTCAGTTTTGATGTTCAATAAACACATTTATTACAGAATTTTTAAACCATGTTTTACAATGAACACGTCACTTCCTTTTTGATGTCATCAGATCAAATCTGACTCATCACACTGTTGAGACTAATTTTCTTTACTTTCCCTCCATGATTCTCTAAGACAAAATAAATGTCTATAAACCGACATTTTTAAATATTAAAAAAAAAAAAAAAAAAAAACTCCTGCTGCCATTCACTGGAGGGGCCTACAGCTAGTGGGAGGGGTCAGATTTCATTGGCCGCGCTGATTGGTCGGTACACTGGAAACGGTAACGCAGGAAGCGAACTCGGGGTTTGATGTGGAAGTCAGCAGGTATCCTCCAGTTCCACATTTTCTGCACCTGAACGAGAAACCAAGATTCAGTGAGAAGTTTCACATTAGAAGAATAAAAACATTCTGAACAGACATTTTCATTAAAACACTGGCTTGACAAGAAACAGGTCTGAAAACCTGTGTTTTCAACATGTTCCAGCATGTTTGCAAAGCTTCTCTGTTACATGCTACAATTTAATTAATGGATGATATTTTGGATCATTTTTATACCCTCTAGTACGAGTTAAAACACATAATGAATTTATGTGGGTTTTTACAAGGTTCTGGAGGGACAGATCTAAAACATCCAGTACTGATGCTGCAGGGTTTTCATGACCCTGAAATAAGTTTCTTCTAAATAAAAATCAGACTCAGGGTTTGATGAACATTGAATACAAAGAAAGTGTAAACTAAACGGGAACCATCAGACTGCATTTTTCTCTGGACATCTTCAGTGATAGGGAAAATGTATTAAATAAAATATGAAATACGATAAAGATTTAAGTCAAGACTCTGATGATAACAAACCTTCAGGACCCTGACCAGATGGGTTGTACTGTTCAGTAACTGAACCTGCAGAGAACAAGCAGAACCAAGAAAAGAGAAAGAACAAGCCTTCAGCACCTGATCTCATATCAGATACAAACAGCAAAATATCCTTTAACCAAAAAATTGGACCCCAAACCACATCCAGCACACCTTTGAACCAAAAGTCACCTTATAGGGCACCAAAACCTGCCAAAACCTCTAACATCCACCAGAGGCTTCAGTGGTAATCAGGCCCCATGGACTCCAATGTTAAAATATCCAACTTTCCCCAACAATTTCCCTTAATATCACCTTCCAAATGCTATGGTGTAAGGCTGAGGCACAGATGCAAAGGAGAAAGTACACTTGGAGGCAAGAGTTCTTCACCTAAGTTGCCTTTTTTTTGTTTTTAACCAAAATACTGATATTAACAACCAAAGAAGAAACTTATTTTAACAGTAACCCAGGCTGGTAAAGTTTAAACCCCTCCCACAGAAGAAACCATGCAATCATTAGTCGGTGGTCTGACATATTAGATATTTTTACACTGAGCATGACAAAGATTTCCTACATATCACTTCTGAGGCTTTTACACAAAAATCACAAATACAGAAGTTGTTCACAACGATTAAAAAGATCTTGTTGCATGCTCAACCATCCAGAAAATTTCAGTCCTATGGTGACTGAAGAAGTTACTTGGATGAGTGACGAAACTTTTATTCCACTGAAAATGCTATGTCTAGATGATCAGTCAACTTTTTGGGAACAATTAAAAGACTATTAAGCAAAGATTGTGTTTAAATAGTCTTTAAACATTCTTTTGTGTATGTGTGCTTTAACTACTTGGTAAGATTACAATTCCCCACTAATAAATAGAAGTTTGCCACCATCTTGGAAAATTCCAATGTGGAAAAGAGCATATGCAGTCTTAGTCCTCTAGAGGGCATAGGTTGCCACGTGACATACAGGCTCTGTCCATATTTCAGGTATGTGTTCTAAACCTTTTAAAGCTGTGAACATTTTTAAGACTTACCAGCCATCTGTGTGTGATCTGTCACAGCTGGAAGACCTGAAAAAGAAAAAAAACACACACACATTGGGTATTCAATGGGTGTTGACACACCCACAAAGAGACACAGACCTACAGCAGAAGAAGAACAGACAGTCTGAAACATGAACTCAATTCCAGTCTGCACCCAAGGCACAAACACTAACCCTCAACTTAATCTTCTCCTGTGGTAGAATGTGAGTTCACTAACAGGAATGAGCCAGAACCTCGTGATAGACCAAATGACACTGATCTACACCTTTCCCGGCGATGATGCTTTGTTTCATGCTCACACTTTAAACTGCCTGATTTGTAAAGTTCTCACCTTTCAGAGGCGACAAAGGACATTTAGGGTTTTTGTTTTTTTTAAACAGCATCAATAAGCAAAGATCAAAGAAATAATAAACATGATCAATAAACTTTTTTTTAACTTTAAGCCCCCCCCCCCTACAAAACCATGAGTAAACAACATAGCCCTGTGAACTTTGATTAATCGCAGGCTCCTTCTAAGTGTATTTAAAGAGCACGTTGTATACTTGGCTGTGTGACGACCCTTGTGAGTCAGGGCAAGTTGCTGGGATTGGACAACTTTTATTTATTTATTTTTAGGTGGGAATAATGAGTAAAACTTACTAGAGTTGAGAAGCTTTCCTGTATGATCTGTTGCAACTGAAACACACAGAACATACATCTGACCTTTGACCTCTCACCTGTCTGTTCATTAACTGTTAGTATAATGAAGGGAGATGGACATACCTGTATCTGTCCCAGAGAAGTCTGCTGTCATGGTAACCAGATCTGTGTGAGGGTGAACGCCTGAAACTGAATAAAGCAGAGGAGAATCGGACAGGAAAATGTAAACCCAGATATACAGACAAATGTCCAGACAGGTGTACAGATGGCCATAAACACAGATGCAAAGGCTGACCTACAGAAAGACAGGCATACGGGCAGATGTACAGATAGATGTACAGTCAGGCAGACAGAAAGACAGATGTAGAGACGAACGGCCGTACACAAAGATATACACACAAATGTACAAAGAGAACCAGGGACAACTGTAAAGACAAATGTAAAGATACGTGTACCTGGGTTATGTGTCTGTGTGACGTCGACTGACGCAGTTTGATCCATAATGGATGGAGACTCTGTAACACATGATCATGTGACAGGAAGTGGATAATCCCCCTCCCCCACACCAGATTATGAACAAATGAGCTTCATAGTCATAGCAAGTAGTATTACCTGTGACATCATGCCCGAATCCAAGACCTGAAACTGGTCAGAACAGAACACAGAACTTCATCCATTACTAACACTGTTTATCAGTAAACTGATTTTTTGATCTGTTCACCTCACCTGTGAGATTGACATTAACCCTGGTTACTGACTCTGCACCACCTGATGACATCATCAGCACATTTTTATTTATCACATTATTTCACTGATCATTTAAAATACAATCCTGATTCCAGATTAACAACTGGATAGGGTGACTCAGGTGTGCTTTCCAGTTATTCTGCACTTTGGCTGTTATCCTGTACTTCCTGTATGCCTTGTCTTTGACTGAAAAATTCTGTAACTTAAAATGTGAGGCTGTTTTTGTAAGAAGTGTTCAAACCATTTAAAGAGCTTCATGTTGAGGAGTACCACTCCCTGGCCTCTTGACGTGAACATTACAGACTCCAGTCTTTTAGCTCATAATGTTAACAGTTTACTAGTCTAACAATGAAACAATGGAGACAATGAATTCCAATGTATAATCTGCTATAAACAATTAGCTGTACTGACTGTACCTGTGAGATCAGTATAAAGATCGCTGAGGGAAATCAGTTTTTCTGTCTCTGCTGCAAGAAACACAAAGAGCAAAGTTAAACTGCAGAAACAAATGTTGGAGATGAAGGTGGTGTGAGGAGTATCTAAGGGGGTGATTTGTGCCAGGAATCCCTCTGAACCCAAAATCTGACTTTTCAACAGATGTCTTTTGTTCACCTGTGTTCAAATGACGAATCACTAAATTAATACAGAGGGCTTTTGCTTTTTGAAGATGAGGTAGTGCTGTTGGTTTTTTCAGAACATGACAATTATCTTACACCAGGGCCAAGCTGAGAACAAGCACCTTCTCCTTGGTCCTCTGCGAGAAGATGGTGGATTACTCCCTCCGTGTTGCTGTTAAGTATTTCAGGATCTTAATCTTGAATGATGATTAAGATGGACAGTAGATAACTGCAATTACAGCACTAATGGGGGTGTTTTAACCAGAGGTTAAAGCTTCTGATTAGTACGCAGCCTACAGTACCTCCTGAGGCAGAGCCACAGTGTAGAAAACACGACACTACACTTTCACAGCAGTATAGTTGTATATCGCCGGTATATTGTTATGACCATTAGAGATTTTTATCACCACTTGATAACATCTCTGGACTTGGTGGCACTCATCCATCCATTCTCTTCCATGTATCCTTATCAGAGTGACGGGGGGACATTCACACTTATTGACAATTTAGAATCACCTGTTAACCTAATCCCACTAATTGCATATCATTGAACTATGGGAAGAAGCGTGGGGACAACACACACAAACATGGGGGAAACATACAACCAGCCAGATGGTGGAGTCAAAAGCAACAGTGCTAACCACCATACTACTGTAAGTGGCATTCACAGATCATTTTCTGTGGAACAAGAGTCACATGACCTGTGAAACTCCCCTTTGTGATTGATCAGATACAGACTCTTAATTCTCAGGGAGGAACTGGAAAATACTGTTGAGGAGAATAATGTCTGGAGCTTAGCCTGCTGCCACCGTGGATGGACAAATCATCGAGGTGGGCGACAGATGGATAGTCTGGCCTACTCAGGTGTGCTCTGTTGCAGATCTAAACATTTTTATAGAAGTGAACTAAAATGGTGAACGTTTACCTCCATTTGTGTCTGTCAACAGGGTCTGTCGACCGTTTCCTAAACAACACAAAGTAAATTCCGAAAATCAGACAATAATTAAATAGTTGAAGGTATTTTTATATGCAATAAATTTAAGAGCATCTGAGGAATTACCATCAGTATTAGCTGAATCAGCTGCATCTGTGAGGACAAATACAGCACTAATATGAAATATGGTTAACAGATAATGAAGGATCGGGACTATTGATGTTTTTCTTAGTTCAGGTAGCAGAGAATGTGTCTTTTTTAAATATAAGTTTAGAAGAGAAGAAACAACATTAAAAATTCAACAGTGGAGCTAATGTAAAGTTTAAAACCTTTGGGATTACATTTATGCTGGAGTGTGAGATCACCTTTCGGGTCTCTGAGAGCTTCAATGTGTGTTGAGGATGAAGACACTGACCCTGAAGAGGAAAAAGATGCTGTTTTACTTTACTAAATACGAGATTAAGGTAAACTTCAGATTAAAAATTAATCTGGTTTTCAGAGTAAAAGTCTTTCTTCTAACGAACCTGCAGAGTGGGAGGAACCAGAGACAGAGCTGGGTAGTGATTGATCAAGTCCTGAACTCAGGAAGGTTTGATCTGGTCCTGGCTGATCAACAGTGGTATCAGAATGATGAACAAGATCTTCAATACCAGGAAACAGGAAGTAGAAAGATTAATAAGCAAGGAAAGGAAACAGCAGAGATACAAACACAGATGCTGTGTTTGAACTGCCACTAGCAGCTACATAATGCTTTTGGCTGAATAAAAACAATTGGAGAGTTCAAAAACATCATGTAATATATTTGGATGACATTAGTGGGGGAGGAGTCTGTACTCACCTGCAGGTGAGTTCAGACTGTTCTGATCTGCATGTGGAGTTACTGTCACACCTGAACCGAAAGAAAAACATCAACCAGCGTGATTTGTCCAATTTCAGACACTAAATGAAGAGGAAGTCATACCTGAAGACTCCAGGTGAGGGGGTGCTGTCATGTTACCTGTGATAATTCGGAAACAAAAAGCAAAACAATAATTAACACTAAAATCAAACAATCAAAAAAGAAAAAACAAACAACAACAACAAACCCTAAATCACATCAGAGCCCCTTTTCCCAGCTGTAGTAGTCATGGTTAAATTCACTAATCAAAGGATCACTTTAAAGTGTTTCAGAAAGAAATCAAACCTGGGATGTTAACGTGACCATCTGAACTGAAAGCATCACCACCTAAAAACACACAAACATTCCACTACAATAAAATACAGAATTATGTTTATTGTGTTTCTTCTTGGCTCAGACACCTGACAGGTATATGACAAAGTGATATGAATGGTTTTGTATCTGTGTCTTGTCTTTCTGTGTCATGAAAGAGGTTCTCTTTTTATGTGAAAATATCACCTTGATCAGGAAAATATTATATTCAGAGTTTTGGTTTGAATCAACCACATTGTCGCTGATTTTTAAAAAAAAAATTGTTTCCAGCATGTTTTCAGTGTAATATAGATTCTCTGGGTTGGGAATATGTTTTACATGTGTGGTAAGTCATCACATTCATTCACTCTGATCTGATTCTGTGGACTTTGGACACCTGTTGAGGCGTGGGTGTGGCCTGTCAGCTGGGGAAAGGACCTGTTTAAAGAAAGTTGGCTGAGCAAGGGGAAGGGCTAGATATGACATGGCTATTAGCCAGGTCAGACGATGGTTCTGGCCAGTATGTTTACTTGCAGGGCGATTCAGCGAGCGAGAGACTCGAGTGCGGAGTGCAAGCTGGGTTGTGATATGGCGTGCCCAGTGGAGGAATGAGACAGAGATGAGAGGTTTCTCCTTGTCCTCCTGGGACTAGGCTGGGGTGGTCCCCACTTCAGAAGAGGAATTCCTCTCTTTAACTTTTACACATAAGGAACATTTGTATTGGGTTGTAGGATAATTGAATCGCGGGACTGTGTGGGATTTTACTGTACAAAGAACATTTTATTACAATAAAATGTACAGTAAATTAAGAATTGTTTTTATCTGTTCCTGGGGGATTTTAGGGTACAGAGAACATTTTATTGCATACGTTTTTTAGAATTTTGTTTGTTTTTATTCCTGCTTTCCACCTCCATGAATAAACTTTTTCTGTTTAGACCTGTAATCTCTGTGCCCTGGGAATCTGATGCCCTTTTATTTAAAGAATGTCCTGTAAGACATTGTGGTGCACCCATTTTAGTGTCTACAGAAATAAACAGCAGGAATGAGCACACTCATAGGCAAAATAATTAGCTGTAATGAAAATATTTTACTGCTCTTTGCCATCCATCCACATCTTGCTCTATGTGATATTTTTATATTCTTCCTTGACGTTTTAATCATCATCATCATCATCATCTGATAATGTGTCACTCACAAATGGCCATGACCTGTGAAATAACCCATTTTGTCTGAGGGCACTCAGAGAGTGAAGCAGAGAGCCTGGCCTAACAAAGAAGACTAATAACATGATAATCATTATCTCTGACTGGGGTTTAAGGTTTTATTGAGCCTGCTAGTGCAGAGAAAGCCTGTTTGTGTTGAAATTAGCCACTTCCCTCTGTGAGTCACAGCTGGAGCGGGTCCAAAAGAGTCAGTGTGTAGCTGGAATGACCTCAGATTTTATCATCAAATCAAGCTTCAGATTTAAGAAAATTATTGGTTTGTAAAATGAGAGCAGCTGAACTTACCCATCAGGCCAAGCAGGAAGTCATGGCTAGATGGCTCTATGGATTCTAAAGGAGAAAAAGTCAATGACAACTACTAAGAGATTCCTCCTTAAAGCCACAGAAGTAAAGCCTACTGCTTTCTTCCATTTGCGCAACATCTCTAAAATTAGAAATATCCTGTCTCAGAGTGACGCTGAAAAACTAGTTCATGCATTTATTACTTCTAGGCTAAACTACTGTAATTCATTATTATCAGGATGTCCTAAAAACACCCTGAAAAGCCTTCAGTTAATCCAAAATGCTGCAGCAAGAGTACTGACAGGGACTAGAAAGAGAGAGCATATTTCTCCTGTTTTGGCTTCCCTTCATTGGCTTCCTATTAAATCCAGAATTGAATTCAAAATCCTGCTCCTCACATACAAGGTCTTAAATAATCAGGCCCCATCATGTCTTAATGACCTTGTAGTACCATATCACCCTATTAGAGCACTTCGCTCTCGCACTGCAGGCTTACTTGTTGTTCCTAGAGTATTTAAAAGTAGAATGGGAGGGAGAGCCTTCAGTTTTCAGGCCCCTCTTCTGTGGAACCAGCTTCCAGTTTGGATTCGGGAGACAGACACTAACTCTACTTTTAAGATTAGGCTTAAAACTTTCCTTTTTGCTAAAGCATATAGTTAGGGCTGGATCAGGTGACCCTGAATCCTCCCTTAGTTATGCTGCAATAGACGTAGGCTGCTGGGGATTCCCATGATGCATTGAGTTTTCCTTTCCAGTCACCTTTCTCACTCACTATGTGTTAATAGACCTCTCTGCATCGAATCATATCTGTTATTAATCTCTGTCTCTCTTCCACAGCATGTCTTTATCCTGTTTTCCTCCTCTCACCTCAACCGGTCGCAGCAGATGGCCGCCCCTCCCTGAGCCTGGTTCTGCCGGAGGTTTCTTCCTGTTAAAAGGGAGTTTTTCCTTCCCACTGTCGCCAAAGTGCTTACTCATAGGGGGTCATATGATTGTTGGGTTTTTCTCTGTATCTGTTATTATAGAGTATACTGTACAATATAAAGTGCCTTGAGGCAACTTTTGTTGTGATTTGGCGCTATATAAATAAAATTGAATTGAATTGAATAGAAGTGTTCTTTCCCTTTGTAGCACTTAAAAATCTGACTTGGATTTGATGAAGTAAAAATTATGTCACAGACACCTCAACTGGACACTTGCCTGTAAAACCCAGGTGAGAAACTTCACCCTGAAAGAATCCCACAGCATCTGGGAAAGAGAGTTGAACTGAATGTCTCTGAGCTTCTTAAAAAGGTTTCACCTGTTTCCCTTGTAGCCCCTCTCCATACCGCGTTACCTGTCTGACTGCCAACTCCACCCCCTCCTCCTCCATTCAGGAGCTTCTGTCCATTACCTTGAAAAAAAGCAAAAAAACAAAAACAAGAATTGATCATTTTTAGAAGAGATTGACAGGTCTTTCGTCTGGACTTCTTTAAGTTGCTTGAAGATGTTTCACCTCTCATCTGAGAAGCTTTTCAGTTCTAGGGTCAAATGATGGAGAGTCCCAGATTTAATCCCTGTGGGAGTGCCCCCCCAAGAAGGACAATGGCATCTAAAGGACAAAGGTCACTCTTTTGAGGACACCAATGTTCACATTTTGGACAGAGAAGACAGATGGTTTGAAAGAGGAGTGAAAGAAGCCATCTATGTCCACTGTGAACGACCACCTTAGAACAGAGGCGGTGGTTTACTGCACCAACTGTCTGCCATCTATAATCCAGTTCTGAGATCCCTTCCCAGACGCCTTAACAGCCACTCACATCCTGGGCCGTTTGACCTCAGGAAATAACATGATAGGGTGGAGCTAGGTTTCACAATGAGCTCACCAAAAACCTTGGCTGATTGTGACCTACACCTGTTTTCACACCAGAAGATCATTAAGGGGTCCATTGCCCTTCTTGGGGGGACACTCCCACAGGGTTTAAATCTGGGGTTCTCCACCATTTGACCCCAGAACTGAAGAAGCTTCTTGAATGAGAAGTGAAACGTCTTCAAGGAAACTTAAAGAAGTCCAGATGCTTTTCTTTCCAAGCTCTTCAGATACTACAATGACCTGGATGACTGAGAATCTTCAGAGACATATTGAAAGGTCTTCAACTCATTCATGTTTAATCAATGATCTATTGATCGGTGTCTATTCGAGGTATTTGAAAGCTACTTACTGTTGGTCTCTGAGCCAGCTCCTGCAGAACCTGCAGACACAGACCAGGTTTAAAGATGTGAAGCTTTCTATGCTAAAGGACCAGGTTTAAAGGTGTGAAGCTTTCTATGCTAAAGGGCTCGTTCAGTCAGCTGTTGTGCTGAGCTTAATGAATCAATAATTCTCAAAATGTCAGCAGAGTAATAATTAGACTTACCATTTGTTTCTGTGTGAGATAAAGCAGTAGAGTGCTTGGCTCCTTAAAACACAGAAATCATTCATTACTGTTTTTACCTTGTAGATACATACTGGAGACATCACCCATATAGAAAAGATATATATAAAACTTATAAAGTTTGTATCTGTCTTGTGTGAAACTTGTATGAAAAGTAAACAAGAGTGAAAACAGATATAAGATCCCTTGAAAAATTATATAAATGAAACTTGTATGTTTTGCATACTTACTAAAACAATATATGAAAGTAATGAGAAAGTGGCCACTTTCATGAGTAAATCATATAAGCCTTATATGATTCACTATATGAAGTAGGCCACATCTTATGCAAGTCTTTTATAAGTTTTTACTATTTCTTTTCCATATGGGCAAATATGTGAAGCAAGATATATGGAATTATTAAGCAATGAAAAAAATGATAAATAACTCTAAATATGTCTTATAGTGCTTTGTTGACAGTGCTGCAAACCCTTGACCTTCTCTCAATGAGCTTCATGAGTAGTCAGCTGAAATGGGTTTCACTTCACAGGTGTGCCTTGTCAGGGTTTATTTGTGGAGTTTATTGCCTTCTTAATGGGGTTAGGACATTCAGGTATGTTATGCAGCACCTCAGATTAGAGCCCAGGTAAATGCCACAGTTCCAGTAGCAGACACATCTCTACATCAACTGTTCTGAGGAGACTGCACAAATGAGGTCAAAAAGCTGCTAAGAAACCACTACTAAGGAAAAGCAACAAAGCAGAAGAGATTTGTTTTAGGCCATGAAACACAAGGAATTGACATCAGACCAGTAGAAATCTGCTTTCCTTTGATGAGTCCAAATTTGAGATCTTTAGTTCCACCCGCTGTGAAAGGATGGTCTCTACTACTACATGCATGGTTCCCACCACGAAGGAAGAGGTGTGATGGTATGGTGGTGAACCAGCATGGCTACCACAGCATCCTGCAGCGGCATGCCATCCCATTCGGTTCACGTTTAGTTGGACCATCATTTATTTTTCAACAGGACAATGACTCTAAAGACACCTCCAGACTGTGTAACGGCTATTTGACCAAGGAGAGTGATGGAGTGCAGCACCAGATGGCCTGGCCTCCACAGTCACCTGACCTAAACCCAATCAAGATAGTTTGGGACGAGATGGACCACAGATTGAAGGGGGCGATCGTGGCTCAAGAGTTGGGCGTTCGCCTTGTAATCGGAAGGTTGCCGGTTCGATCCCCGGCTTGGACAGTCTCGGTTGTTGTGTCCTTGGGCAAGACACTTCATCCGTTGCCTACTGGTCGTGGTCAGAGGGCCCGGTGGCACCAGTGTCCGGCAGCCTCGCCTCTGTCAGTGTGCCCCAGGGTGGCTGTAGCTACACTGTAGCTTGCCATCACCAGTGTGTCATTCATAGTTTTGATGCCTTCAGTGAAAATCTACAATATAAATGGTCGTGAAAATCAAGAAAAAACATAAAATGAGAAGGTGTATCCAAACTTTTGACTTATAGTGTAAATACGATTGATATAGAAATATGATTTATTCTTGTCTGCTTCAAACTCGGGACTCAGTGTTTCTTCATTTCTTCATACACAAAACGTGACATTAAAAAAAAAATGCACAAAGAGGTAATTGCTTGATGACATGTTGCATTACAGCTGTATGACACAGGATGTTCCTTGGTGACTGGACAATGGCTTACGAATTCAAATATTCCAGCCAGCCACCCAAGCCTGATTACTGCCATGTCTGTTCTTAATCAAGAAATCACTTAAACAGGACCTGTCTGACTAAGTGGAGTAGACCAAAAGTTCTTCAAAAACCAGACATCATATTGTGATCCAAGGAAATTCAGAAACAAAGTCATTTCTAAAGCTGTGGGACTCCAGCGAACCACAGTGAGAGCCATTATCCATAAAATTCTCAAACATGAAACAGTGGTTTTCCCAGGAGTGGATGACCGACCAAAATGACTCCAAGACTGCAGCAACGGCACGATCTGATATCGTCGTGTTGGTGTTGTTCCCAGATCATCATACTAAATGTTGTTCCAGGATCAACATTGCAAGTGACCAATCAGAATGTTGTGACGTCATACTTTTGCGACTTTGGGAAAAACCGCCGTAAAACAAAAAACTGTACTTAAGCTGCGAGAAACCGCCTCTGTCCACCGATCAATGGACCCTGACCCTAATCCTAACCCTAACCCTTTAATAAACGGTAAGCAGAATTGATATTGTCCTTGCAACACTGGAATTTCATAAATGCACCAATGGCTTGGCGCGCAAAACAATAACGTCACAACAATGTGATTGGTCACTTGCAATGTTGAACCTGGAACAACATTTTCATGATGATCTGGGAACAACACCAACACGACGATATCAGATCATCCACAGCAACGACCCATCCAAGAGGTCATAAGACCCCAGAACAACTTTCAAAGTACTTCAGGCTTCCCGTGTCACAGTTAAGGTCAATGTTCATGACTCTACAAGACTGTGCAAACAGAGAGTTCCAAGATGAAAACTACTGCTCACAAATACTGTGGATTAACAAGACAAAAGTTGAACCTTTTGGAAGGTGTATGTCCTATTACATCTGGCATAACATCAACAGAATTTCAGGGAAGGAACATCATGCCAACAGTAAAATATGATGCCAGCATGGTGATGGTCTGGTACTGTTTGCTGCCTCAGGACCTGGAAGACTTGCTGTGGTAAATGGAACCATGAATTCTGCTGTCTACCAAAACGACCTGAAGGAGGGTGTCTGGCCATCTGTTTGTGATCTCAAGCTGAACGCAGTTGGGTTCTGCAGCAGGATAATGATCCAAAACACACCAGCAAATCCAACGCTGAAAAGCTTAAGAAAAATAAAGCGAAGACTTTAGAGTGGCCTAGTCAAATTTCTGACCTGAATCTGGTTGAGATGAG
Source organism: Oreochromis aureus (assembly GCF_013358895.1). Taxonomy (NCBI): domain Eukaryota; kingdom Metazoa; phylum Chordata; class Actinopteri; order Cichliformes; family Cichlidae; genus Oreochromis; species Oreochromis aureus. Next base: position 5,199,840 of record NC_052962.1, on the reverse strand, counting down.
GGGTGACCTTAATAAGACGGTTCAGGCTTGAAAACCCTTCAATGTGGGTGAATTACAACAATTCTGCAAAGATGAGTTGGAATTCCTCCACAGTGCTTATCTCCAGTTATCGCAAACACTAGATTGCAGTTGTTACTGCTTAGGGTTTTCCAACCAGTTATTAGGTTTAGGGGGTAATCACTTTTTCACACAGGGCCATGTAGGTTTGGATTTGTTTCCCCCTTAATAATAAACACATTAATTTTTGTGTTTACGTTTTGTAATGTCATGACGCCATTTGACGGTGAGTTCAGTGTTTTGACATGAAGTTTTGTTCCATCTACATGGGTACAGGCCGCAAATGGTTATTGACTGCACCCTGTTTGTTTTTCCAAATGAAAGCCCACGTATATGTCAGTTTTTTTAAAAGCCCAGGCTGTTTACCTGCAGAATGGATCAAAGCTGTGGAGACATCAGAGATCTCAGCTGCTGCAGAACCTGTAAGGACAGGAGCAGTTTTTAGCTTCTAAATACAAAAATCAGTGATTAAAAACAACAAAGTAAAATGGTCAGATGTTCAAAGCCCTTACAGACGATACAATGAACTTATGTCTTGCGCGCAGGAAGCATTATCTAACACTTTCTGTGAGATTGTTTCCAGTAATGGCAACCAAGTGTGTATCAGAGCAAGTGTACTGTACTGTGTACTGTGTATTGTTTATGAGCTTTCCTGAGGTAACAAGGGTCCCAGTTGTTCACTTCAGTGATGACTTTTTTCCTGAGTCCCTTAAATCAAAACCTCCTTCCAAACCTACATAGATATTTGGAGTGTGTGTTGAAATTGATATTGCAGTACAATAAGAGGTGGCTGTATCTCAGGAGATAGAGCAGGTCACCTACTAATAGGAAGGTTGGTCGATTGAGCCTTGTCTGCTCCAGTCTGCATGCAAATACAGGCAAATGTCTTTGGCTGAGATACTAACCCCACTTGAGAGCAACCAAGAGTATGAATACGTGTAAATGTTAGATAGAAATACTTACATAGGAAAAGCATAAATAAGAAAAGTGCTTATGTGAATGGATGAATGGGACAAGTTCTAGAACCTGCTTTGTGCTCAGAGTAGAAAAACGCTATAGAATCCATCTAATATTTACTGGTCCTGAGTAAAGGTACTACACTGTTATGATGCAGCATGGATGACAGGATGGTTCAACCGTTGTAAAGAGGTTGGAGTGTAACATGTCTCTTAAAAGTATTAAATTGTCACACAGATTTCTGTGCGATCCTTAAAGTGTGTTTCCACTGATGAGACTGTAACTGAACAAAAATCGGTCAGTTTTAGCAGAGCAGAATGACTGAAATCTGATTACCATTCAAATCAAACGTTTTACTGTCTAAGATGTTCATATTTGTCATCGCGTTTCTCTCTGGATGAGATTCAACCGATTTACCTGCTGAGCTTCCTGCTGTTCCTTCATGTGTTCTTCCCCCTGCTGTTTGACCACTGGAAGCTGGAAATAAACGTCATCTTTAAACAAGTATATTTGCTCTCAGACTGATGAGTTAGAATGGAAGTAGAATAGAAGGCACTGCCTTCAAGGCAGAGCCTTCAGCTTTCAGGCCCCTCTGCGGTGGAACCAGCAACCAGTTTGGATTCAGGAGACAGACACCCTGTCTATTTTTAAGATTAGGCTTTAAACTTTCCTCTTTGATAATGGATATAGTCAGCTGAGCCTGCCTGCTAGTTATGTTACAATAGCCTCAGACTGGGGGCTTCCCATGATGCAGTTTCTGGGATTTGACGTTGAGTGTTTTTTTCTATTGATAACTGTCAGGGTGTACAGCAGGCTCTGAGAAAAACTTAAAAGACTTATTTATCTTGTTTCGTGAACCTTAGTTTAACAGCTAAATGTCAGAGAAGCTCTGTTTTCTTTGAGTACACAAGGTCCCAAAGCTTATCTAACAGAGTTACTGATATTTCACTCAAATATGAGAATGTCTCTCAATAAAGTTGGGATAAATTCTGAAAAGCTGTACTGTACTTTCCTTTAACAGCTTTGAGAAACTACAAATTTAGTTGAACTTACCACTTAGATCCTGAATGCCAGAGGAGACACCTGCAGAGAAAATACACCTGAGTCAAACCACGCATGTCACCAAAAACTCATCTTCATGTTTTCCTGCTGAAAAACCTCCACATTTATAATCTTTACTCCCATAAAAAAAAGAAGCTAAAGTTCATCATCAAACATTTACATTTCTTCATCAATATTCACTTGTGTGAAATAAAAAACCCTAAATATTATTTTCAGTACTTTCTAACATAATGATGATTTCATATTTCTGTTAAAAATGAACAGTCTGGGAGCACCAGTTTTGCTCAATGCGTTGAGTGGGCAACCACATGCCATACGACTGACAGCGGCCAGCCTGGGTTCAAGTCTGACCCGTGGACACGTCTTTTCCCTTCTCTCGCTGCCCCTGCTTTCCTGTCTTCTCTTCACTGTGTTTATCAAATAAAGCTAAAAAAATGAACAGGCAGTAGATTATTACAGTTAGCTGAAATTAGACTGTACACTTCTACATATGAATATAAGAAACACAAACTAAGAGTTTTGGTCTCTCAAAGCCTGCAGAGACCTCACTGCTTGTGTTTAGTAAGATGTTTGCTACTTTTGCTTTTGCAGAGTTTGTCCTGTACATGGTGCCGTAGTTCTGGACATCCTGCAGTAACCTGAGGAGCTCAGGAAGTGGACTAGACCCATTCAGGGTAATCCTGGTCTGAAAAGCAGCCAGTTAATCTGGATTAAACCTGAGACCAGTAGGAACAAACAAACGAACTATTCAGGAAGGAAAAACCTGATCAGGTCTACTCACCTGAACCCCCAGCAGCCCCCACCACCACAACCGTTGCAGTGGTCGTCCGCTGCCTGCCAAATGCTCCTGCAGGAGGGGGAGGAGCAAAGTGTCAGGTGTTCGGCATGAATGAAGCTTGTGTTTCCAGAGATTATTAAAAACCTAAAGGCATCATCCAAGATTCATTCTGTGACACATTTAGATAAGACTGAAAAACATATATTACACACATATTTTTAAAGAGATGTTTTATAAGGTTATCACGTCACGTTCATCTAAACAACAGTCTGATGTTTGAACTTTTCATTTCTTTGTGTTTATGCAGGTTTATAAGATAAAGCTACAGGGCAAAGGTCACAGTGTGTTTTGCCTCTCACCCTCAATCTTATCTTGACTCTTGGAGTCATCATCATCTGGAAAGAGAAGACATCCAACATTTATGTCTAATTAGAAGTTTTAAACAAATGTCACACTTCTCTGTTTTAGTGTCTTTTTATTTCTGCTCTGACCTTTGACCTCTGACTCCTCCTACCTTTCCCTCTGGCTTCCTGAACTTTCCTATATGCACGTATGTCACCTAGCTTAGCATTAACACATGTGCTGCTCTCACTGCTTCACTGAGATTTATGATTTCTAATATTTCATTTACTGGACAGAGGCCACGCATCCTACAGGTGTTACACTGAAATAAATTCAGTCAAATACAAACAAATTAACAATAAACAAAGAAAACCCATATTATCTTGACCCAGATGTAGTGGTTTGTGTCAGTAAAAACATTTTAGTACACAAATGAGAGATAGTTCTGAGGACTTGGTACTGTGAAAAAGCTGTTGGATTTTGTCATTTTTCTCTCAAAAACAACAAACACCACCTTCTCCAAACCTTCACTGTCAGCCCTACAGTCTCACACCCACTGTACTTTGAACAGGGACCCAAAGAGGGGGGGCACTCTGATCAAAGGTCAATGAGAATGTCTCACACACATTCACTCACCCAAACAAACCCCAAGAACCAACACCAGGTAATATTTGGCAAACACTGATTACCTAAGGTCATGTCATGGTTACATAGTGTTTCATTAATAAAGAAAGAATCTCATCGCCTCAAGAGTTATTTTAAAAAGCTTTGTGACTGAAATGTGTGACGTGTTTGTGTCTTTATGATAAGTTTAAACAGGTTTTAAAAGATCACAGACGATTACGATGTTGTTCACTCTGAGGTTGGTGTGAGGGTCAGGTTCCATTCGTGTGACCTCAGTTTGGTTTAATTTTGTCATCAGTATAAACTCTGAGTTTATGCTTCATGAAAAATTTGACACGAATCTGCTTTTCACAATAAAAGCTGGCTTCTCTCACACACACAGGCCTACCCTCCTCCTCCTCGGACACCTCCCCCTCCTCTGTGGCCTCAACCTCCACCTCCTCCAGCTCCTTCTCTGGAAGACACACAGAAAGTCTTCTTTCCAAACAGAAATAATAAAATGAGATAAAATATAAAACATAGCTTCTCTTTTTTTACCCTCCAAGGGAGCGGTAGAAACTGCTGTTGTCAAAAAGACGGCCATGGACATGATCAATAGATTTCTGTTGTGACAGAGGAGATTAATCAGTACTGATCAACGCTGTCAGAATCAGCCTAACATACACTCATCAATAGGATACAGGGACAATAAAATAATCAGCGCCAATAAACCTCATCAATAATCATTAGCAATGAGTCCATTTCTGCTGTAATCAATCAATACATCAATACACAAACCGCTGTCAATATAATCAATACCATCACCATGTGGAAGGCAGAACTCTGATTGGATCAAAAAACAAGAAACATTTAGAGTAATCTGATTGGACAAATGAGCTGTCAGTCAAAAACAGTCAGTAAAAATCTCCATCCAGTCAGGATGAAGTAATACAAATGATTTCAATTACATGAAGTACAGCAGAACTGCAAAAGTACTAAAGTATTACAGCACTGACATGCAGCAGTGTTTGTTGTATAGCGCAGTTATAGTAGCACTAGTACAAGTCATATGAGTAACAGCAGTCTTCACAGTATAAAGTGTGTTATTATTATTATTAGTTGTAATAGTAGACTATTAATACTACCGCAGTAAAAATGCAGTGGTATTATTAGTGTTAGCAGTATAATGGTTGTGGAAATATAAGCAGTTTAAAATGCAGTAGCATTAGTAGTTTTATCAATGTTAAGTGTATTATTAATATTATCATTATTATTATTAATACTATTGTTAGTAGCAGTAGTATCAAAACTATAGAGTGCAGTAGAAACAGTTTTGGTAGTACAAACACAGTAAGATAACAGTATAACAAGAATAAAATGAAGGAGTAGTCATTTTATCAATAGCTTTGTATAGAGCAGTATTATTATTTTAAAATGCAGTATTATTAGTAGTATCACTCATGCTGCTATCTTTAGCAGTACATAGAGTAACATTTGTAGTAATAATAGTATTACAAGTACTCACGCTGGCAGCATGTTGCTGTGTGACAGGTGTGTGCTGAGCTAAAGAGACGCACCTGAAGAGCTGCAGCTCCTCCTTCAAACACTCGTATTTATACTCAGACAGGAAGGGAGGGGCTGCTCATACTATCTATGAAAATACTGCAAATACAACTGAGACTAAAACTACTAGATCATGTACTGGTTCTCTTATATGAGTGTTACTTCACTGGCCCTGAAATCCATCCCATCTTGCACTGGAGTAGGGTTCACCAGCAGGTGACCCATCCTAATCAAGTGATGTTCAGGTCTGCCCCTGGAGGTTACCTTAGATTAGACCTGTAGAAATTGTTGCTAACTTACAGCCAAACATATTGATTACACAATCAAGTGAAAACAAGTGAACTGTTACTCATGTGACCTTCTGTACACCTGCTGGTCACCTGTTACCTGCAGAACCCACCTTCAAATCACTCCTACATCTCAGGCTTGTTAGTTACTCTGAAGTCTGTGTTTGTGTTAACTGGCAGCTATAATGAGCCAATCAGAGCTTTGTAGGCAGGGTTAAGAGCAGGAATTACATCATCCAGAGACACAGGTCTGATCCTGGAGGATGTGTCATTCAATTTCGGATTCAATTATGAGTAGCTCAAAAAAATTACCACTAGCTCTGACATCATAGAGGAATCAAAAGCTGAGTGGCCTCCACATATCCCACACAAGGTCATGGTGAACCAAAAAAAAATTGTTATGGAGGGTGCTTCCACCCAGTCAACGTGTCACAAGGACGAGAGAGATGTACAAATAAAGAAATGATAAAACTTTCCACAACTATAGACACTTTACAAAACCTAAAAGGCCATATAACCCCCAACCCCCCTTCTCCCAGGGTTTCAGCTTTCAACTCTAATTAATTTCTTGGTTAAAACAGACGTGTATTGTTGGGCTGAAAGATGAGAGTCGTCTCTCTGCTGCCAAGCTGAGCTGAGACCCCGGCTGACCTGCACTCTTACAGTTTTTCACCACCTCTAAGACACTTTTTCAGAACCCATCCACTCTGTTCTTAAAACTGAACACAAACACAGATTCTGTATTCTGATTCTGAACAAAATAGTTTTATCTGTTTTTAAGATCATACAGGCAGAAATGCAGCAGACAAAAAAAAGTTAAAAAAGCGAGGTTCAATCTGGTCTCCTCTGTGAGCCAGGCTGTAGTTTGCAGAGGAAGTCTCTGTTAATGTAGATTTCTGGGGGAAAAAAAGTGGTATTAGTTTTTCAATGATGATAAGACACATTTTAGAAACCTTTTTACAAATAATATCAGATTTATGAAAGCACATTAAAAAAAATCTCCTCAAATAAAGAAGCCATCAGCTCAAGTCATACCGAGTCTGTGAGAAACAGACAGACAGTTCCTAAACTGATTTTATATCACTGCATGTTGTTGTCCACAGCATGTCTTTTGTTTTGTCTTCCCCACGACCAGTTGGGGGTAACTGGTCGTGGGCGATTCCCCTCCCCGTGAGCCTGCTGGAGGTTTCTTTCTGGCATTTTTCCTTCCCACTGTCCCCAAAGTGCTTCGTATTAGGGGATCTTAGGATCTTCCTTACAATATAAAGCGCCTTGATTGAGGCAACTGTTGAAATGTTGACCTGAGCTTCATCTGAATGACTGAGCCCGTGTCACATATAGGCGCACTAAAAATTCTCTCATTCCTTGTGTATTTTTAGCCATAACTGTTCACCACGTTTACATGGATTTTATAATATTTGTTCTACTGATGTGTGCCTATGTCCAGAACACTTGCTGTGCATTATAACCACTGAACAGTTAATCTTGTGTTGAAGAGTACCCACCCTGAAGTAGGAGCTACTCCACAAACAGGGTCTCTGGAAAATTACTAGTTCCTACCATGCAGACAGAAAAAGGGGGAACTTCCTGCAAGTCTTATAAGGTCTTGTTCCTCCCATCCAAACAAGCCTATATGAAATATAAAACTACAGGGGCTCCCTTCTAGGGGCAGAGCACAGCTTTGACCTAAGCTTTGATCCTTCCTCAAAGGGACCTCTGCAGACCTGCTCACAGAGCATGTCGGAGGAAACAGTGGATGGTGAAAACTGTGGACTATATAAACACTGAAAACCTATTGCTGCAGGGAGGATGCAGGAGTTACCCATCTTCCTTAATGAATCTCATGCACGACAGCCGCAGAAACTCTTTACACAACCTTTGCAATCCTTGGATTATTGGAGACAGATATAATTAAAATGCCTGCTCTATATCCGGTTACTGTTCTTGATCTTTTCATCTTCTCTCTTCCCCCTCTTCATTTTCTTTCTCGTTTCCATACATGAACAGCTTCAAGCTTCTGCCATTCCTGCTACTTTTTGACTGAGATGAGTCTCAATTTAAAAAAAAAAAAAAAAAGAAGAAGAAGAAAGAAATACATTTAAGGTTTTGAAGACCAATTGTTCAGTTGTAGAGGTATAGAGCCGAGAACTTCAAACAACATGTTTTCCAAACTGGACTCTGAGTCACTAACTTACAAGATGTTACTGGTCCTGATGGGATCTGATAGTCATAATGTGAATAACCTGCTGAGAGATAAGAATTGGATGGATCCATCCATCCATCCATCTTCATCCGCTTTATCCGAGGCCGGGTCACGGGGGCAGCAGCCTAAGCAGAGAAGCCCAGACCTCCTCTCCCCAGCCACCTCCTCCAGCTTATCCGGGGAACACCAAAGGCGTTCCCAGGCCAGCCGAGAGATATAATCTCTCCAGCGTGTCCTGGGTCTGCCCTGGGCCTCCTCCCGGTGGGACATGCCCGAACACCTCACCCAGGAGGCGCCCAGGAGGCATCCTTGTCAGATGCCCGAACCACCTCAACTGGCTCCTTTCGATGTGGAGGAGCAGCGGCTCTACTCTGAGCCCCTCCCGGATGGCCGAACTTCTCACCCTATCTCTAAGGGAGAGGCCAGCCACCCTTCGGAGGAAGCTCATTTCTGCCGCTTGTATCCGCGATCTCGTTCTTTCGGTCACTACCCACAGCTCGTGGCCATAGGTGAGGGTAGGGACGTAGATCGACCGGTAAATTGAGAGCTTCGCTTTTACACTCAGCTCCCTCTTCACCACGACGGACCGGTGCAGCGTCCGCATCACTGCAGCCGCAGCACCAATCCGTCTGTCGATCTCCGACTCCCTTCTCCCATCACTCGCGAACAAGACCCCGAGATACTTGAACTCCTCCACTTGGGGCAGGAACTCATCCCCGACCCGGAGTGGGCACTCCACCCTTTTCCGGCTGAGAACCATGGCCTCAGATTTGGAGGTGCTGATCCTCAATCCCGCTGCTTCACACTCGGCTGCGAACCGTTCCAGTGCGAGCTGGAGGCCTTCACCTGATGAAGCCAACAGAACCACATCATCCGCAAAAAGCAGAGATGAGATTCTGAGGCCACCGAAGCGAAAGCCCTCCACCACTTGGCTGCACCTAGAAATCCTGTCCATAAAAATTATGAACAGAACCGGTGACAAAGGATGGATTTCTATCTGAAATGCTGGAGATTGACTTTCATTAAGAAAGAGAGCAGTTTGTTTTTTCATCTTCACAGCTTGAAGTCTCTTTCTGTGTTCAGGCTCAGAGGATGTATAGAAAGGAGGCTTTATTGAAGCGAAACAGAGCTGCAGAGAAAAGCTGCCAACATTCCTTCGTACTACATCTGTGACCTTCTCCTCCTCCTCCTGTGAAACTGACTCCATTCATTTATTTTTTGTGTGCATGAACACAGCAAGACAGTACAAACAAGGCTCATTCCAAAAATGTTGCAGGAAACAGACATCACATTGCCTTATCCTGAAGTGACATAAAGCTGTCACAGTGTAAACTGCTCCCACCTTGTGGACAAGTGATTTGTCGAGCCTGAAAACTACAATTCTGAATAAAAGCAGCAGGACATCTGCAGCTCTTCTAACATTTTCCCACTGAAACATGGAACAACTGGGTCTGCACAATGAAGATATTTGGTAGACGTCACCGGCAGTCCTCTCACATCAGGTCTTGCCTCAGTTTCTCTGACTGGGTCCACACTCTGTCAGCCCAAATTCAGGGAATAAAGATAAATATAGTTATGATAAAACAGTGGGAAAAGTTAAATTGATCCACAGAGGATCTAGTTGTTTAATACTCTGCAAAATTTTTATTTAAATGTTCGATTTTGGGATATCTTGCTTCAGTGTATCAAAGTTTTTAAAGGTTCATCCATTTTTTGGATTCTAGGGTCATGGTGGATGGTACCTGTCCCAGCTGTGATAGGGTGAAAGGTGGGGTACACCTGCATAGGCATTGGACTATGACAGGGGTTTCTATGAAAAATAATATTATTACTATTGTGACTACTATTAATATTAATAGTAGTATTAATATAAAATCAAATTTATCAGTATTTAAATCACCAATATTTGGGACATGAACCCTGACCTCTGCTCTGTGCACCCAAATATGTACAGCTAAATTTAATAAAAGCAGCCTTATCCAAACTAATTCAGAGCAGATTAATACATATTCATGTTATTGTTTTAGGAAATTCACCAACATTAAAGTCTTCACAAGTTCTTAAAAGCTTTTTCTCCTGTCTGCAGTGACATTAAGCAGCTTTAAACTGACACAAGCTCAACACAAGCAATACTCACTAGAACACACTAGAACAAATTAGAACATATTAGGACTAGGGTTCTAATGGATCCCTAAATTTCATTTGATCAGTTCACTTCAATTCAATTCAATTTTGACTCAGACAGTCAGAAATATTATAATTAGGATAATTTATTAGTACATATACATATTTTTGTATCTATGCATAAAAACAAAGCTGACATTTGTGAGACTTCTTAGGAGGTGTGAGCGTCACAGCAGATGGCTTTGTGAAACTGAGGATAAAAAACAGAAAAACATGAAGGACATTTTCCTGGCCTGGCTTTTTATAACCATCTTAAAAGTAAAACAAAAAGGGAAGAAAACTATGAATCAGCATACGAACATTACCTGATGCTGCTGAAATGAAGCTGGGCAAAGTTAAAGAGGTTTTATTAGAGACATAGTAAGCATTTTGCAATTTTGCATGATTTGCAAAAGTTTAAATTTCTTCAGTATTGAACAGCAGATCATTTTTGAAAAAACAAACAAACAAAAAAACAGAGGCCAACAGTACTGTACACAACGGTAGACTGGTGCGTAACAAGCAAGCTAATAATGCAGAAAACTGAGATTTAACAGTTAAGTACAGAAAGAGCTGTGCAGGATGTGTGATGGTGGAAGCAAGAATGCCAAAGTAAGACGGAATTATCTGTTTTAGCTGTTTGACGGTTGTTGTTTTGTGAGCTTTAACCTGAGATTAACCTGTGTTTCTGGCAAAATATATCTATATTTAAAAATGGATTCAGACTTTAATGAATCAATATCACATTATTCAAACTAAAATCAATTTGAATCAGGGAAATCAATTTTTCAAACCCAACTTTAACTAGGAGACAGAGTTTATTATAACTATAACTTATAATGTTATTAAGGAACAAGGAATTATTGTGTGGTCCTGAGAGTTTCTGATAAAACAACAACAACAAAAATAAGCAGGAAATGCAATTGCTCTGTTACTGTGTGTTTTCTCGTTGTCTCTCTCTCTCTCACACACACACACACACACACACACACACACACACACACACACACACACACACACACACACACACACACACGAAGTTTATTTCCAAATCACAGTGACAATGTGTTCCACAGAAATATGCATAGAGTTAAAAAAAATAAATTAAAGCAAAATAATGAAGAAGGAAAAAGGACAACACTGAGAGGACGTTAAAGAAAAGCTAGTGTGTACAGGCAGGTATTTAAAGGTTGTGGACTGAACTGACTGAACTGATTTAAAGTGAGAGGACCCTTGTTACACATAGTCGGAGATGAAACGAAACTTTCCCTCCACCTTTGTTTTAATTCTGAACTGTGAAGCCTGTCAAAGTGGCCGACTCCTTGGTCTGATGGATGCAGAAGCAGGGGTTAAATGTCACATCGGAACAGGTATAGCATAGGTACAGCAACATGACAGAGCTTAAGCTGTAGTTTATCTTCTGAGTCTGATTCAATGTGACAGAACCCACTGACCTTCTGTACTTTTATTTTGAAGTGAGCTTCCTGTTGTCTGTGGGAATCAGGGCAGAACAAGAGTTTGAATCCATCTGCTGTAGGACATCCTGAAACTAGAACCAACCTGGAGCTGGGCTGGACTCTGGGATCAGGTCCAGAAGAGGAATTAGGGGCACTTTAAGCTATAGTCTAGGTCCAGCTTGGTTCTGAATGACTGGAGCTCACCTGCACCTTTGATCCTGATGTCTGACTGAAACTAAGAGCTGTGGGACCATCGAGCAACAGGAAGCCGGTGAGACCGCAGAAACTTCACAGCCAAAGTTTCCATCTGTGACCAACAACGATGCACTGTTACGCACTGAACCATGCAGGTCAAACTGATCTTCATCACACATACTTATCATCAGTGTGAACACTGAAAACACACACACACACACACACACACACACACATAGGCGTGACAGGATCTATTGAATTGCCCCCTGCTGTTGGCCTCAGACCTGACCCCATTAACCAATCACAGGTTGAAACAAACACCCTTTATCTGGCAGGAAGTGCCCCCCTACCTCTCTCTTCTTCTTTGGTATGTGTGACTCCTCTTAGGACCTGCAGGTCACCTTTCATTCATCATCACAAAGAAACTTCATCTCAGGAATCAGTGTTCCACACCAGTAACCGTGGCCCTAGGAAACCTGACTTTTCCACCTCGCACACACCTGCCCTGGCTATCTTAAAATGTCAGTATCCACAGGCCTCACTGCTGCAAATAGGAAATAAATAAACAGAGACTACAGAGCTATGTTTTGTCTGTCTCAGGTGAGACAGACAAGCGCTATATGAAAAGCGCTATATAAATCCAATCCATTATTATTATGATACAAGGTGAAACAGATGGAAGTGAGCAAGCTCCCATACTACGAGGTCCCACATAGCCAAAGTCTCTTTCTGTTTTCTAGATTTAGCCTAACATCAGCGATTGAGATGAACGGTCACATGAAGCTGGTTATCAACTCATTAAGTGAACCCAGGGTTTAACCTTTATGTTTACAAGAAGGGATGGGGCTGGCACCGTCAGAGGCTTGCACTACAAAGAAGGGCTCCATCTTATCCAGCTAACTTCAGGTTTAACCCTGGATTCTCTGTGCTGTGAAGGTGGTCCATTCTTACCTGGGTGTATCGCCATGGTAACTTATGCTATCAAATTAGAGATCAATACAAATTTGTTCTTTGATTTTTTTTTCTACTGGCAGCAAACAATTTTACAACAGTTTTATATGTCCTGTTTTAGTATCAGCTGTTAATGCTTATAGAAATACGCATTAACAGCTGATACTAAAATAGGACATCTACACTGCACCTGCTGACCTCATATCAAATCTGTACTAAGTTTGAATTCTATTTTAAGATTTAATTTTTATTCTCAAACAATAAACAGCAGCGAGTCTGCAGCTGAGAGAAAAAGAATTGAAACTTTTAGGAGCAGGCTATGGGTTAGGCTGTGGCACAGGAAGCTTTATTGTTTCTATGAATACATTTTAAAATCTCACAGTTCTAATGTGCAGCAATCACCTCAGCAGCACTGAGCGTGCTTAGTCTGCTTTATTTACTTATACGGCTTTGTGCCACAAATCACCAGTCATTATACTTTAGGGCTATAACAGCAACATATAAAGGTATAGTAGAGGGTGTGAACAGTGTTGAGGTGCTGCAGAGAACAGCCTGAGGAATGTGGCCATGCAGCTAACTGGAAATGATGAACATCAGGAATCCTGTCTGACTGCTCATTCCCAGCCACAGGAAATTCCTTATAAGTCAGTAAAGGTGACTTCAAACTGTTTCTGTGTAGAAGATTCAACAACAGTTAAGCTAAGACCTTACTGATGGTTCCCATGGCTTATGACTAGAGGAGACAGGGATCAATCCTCCAACCTTCTGACTGGTGGACACCCTGCTCTACCACATGAGCCACCAGTCATGAGCTATTTTTCTAAATAATGAATAAAGCATACACTTGTTGGTCCTTCCTGATCTCAGTTCTGCTACAGTTTCTGAACAATAACATCACATTTTATGATAAAAATGTGTGACTGAAATCAAGTCATTACTGGTTCAGAGAAGCATGCTGACTTTTGGAAGAAAGAGTCGATGAGGTTTCGACAATTCAAACTTTATTAGCAGTTCCTCTGTATACACCACTGACTGGTTTCTCACGTCCTTAAAAACATTCTCTGTAAACTAAGGAGGGACTTATGTACATGTTAATGTGTGAAATCAGGCACACAAAACAGATCTGAGCTCAGCAGCTGATTTAATATTTCTGCAGACAAGAAGCCGGAAAGAGAGACAGGTTAAAGGACACATGGCAGAAAGGCAGACAGTCAGCAGGTGAAAAACATTTCTTTTCTTTTTTTATCTGAGAAAACCAAAGAAGCCAGAAGTTAAAACAGACACTGCTAGAAAACGGGGAGAGGAAACAGTTGGCTGAATGTTGAAATTCATGCAGTTTAGCTTCTTGTAGTCATGGCAGCTGGATTCCACTGTGGAGGCTGTGGGCTTGGCTCTGTCAGGAAACAGCACAGAAAACCTTGGTTCACTTCATACTGCTTCACTGCTCAGTGACTGATTCAAGTCTATCTGAGATGGACTCTCCACAATAACAATTATTATTTATGGCCTGCAGCCACTCCACTCCCTTTTTCCTTCTTTATCAGCTGCTCATTCTCCTCCTATCCCTGTATCCTCCTCTGTCACATCAGCCCTCCCAATTTACCAAACCCACGAACCTCCTCTGAGGTCTTCCTCTTTTCCTTCTGTAGCTCCATCTTCATCATCCTTTATCCGATATAGCCACTCTCTCACTGATTTCAAGTCCATCGTGCTCATCTTAATATCTTTAACTCCAAACCATCTATCACAGCACGTCTCACTACTATCTTCTAAACCTTCCCTTTCATTGCTGCTGGTATGCTCTGTCACAAATCACCCCTGATGCTTGTCTCCACCATACCTGCACTCTCTTCTTCACCTCTCTTTGGATCATTAAGCCCAGATATTCACCTGTCATTCTCTGTCCTCATAAATGTCCTGCACCACCACCTACACATATTTCTTCATGCTCTCTTGCTCTTGACGAAGGCTGTCGCATTTTTCTCCTCCCCTCCTCCTCCTCCTCCTCCTCCTCCTCCTCCTCCTCCTCCTCCTCCTCCTCCTCCTCCTCCTCCTCTCCCTTAGCTTCCCTGCTTAGCCTCTTATGTCCTTGTCTAGTCTCATGTTTTTTGTATTACTTTTCCCTGGAACACTCTCTCACAGTCTGTTTTCTAAAACCTAAAAGAGGAATTATGGATTTGATCAACTGGTCCCTAAATGCAATTGACACCCTTTTCTCAACGAGAAGTCTGGGCTCGGCTGAGCCTGAGTGCTGAAGATATCTACCTATTCGGAACCATGATAACAGGGTTCTTGCTGATCGGAGCTGGCTTGGCCCTGGCTTATCGAAGAATTAAGAAAGCGGAACCGGCTGTTCAAACCCCCACAAGGCTGCCCGCTGGGACTGAAATGATGGGACGAGGCGTGAGTTTCTCAAAATGGGCTCATTGAGTGCAGCATGGATAAGATCTTGGAGAAGCTTACGGCTGCCGTGAATACTCAGAATAAGATCTCTGAGTGCAAACTGGATTACATCTTGGAGAAGCTCACTGTGGTCGTGAGTTCTCAGAATGGGCTCTTTGAGCACAAGAATGGAGTGCAAGTTTGATAACATCATGGAGAAGCTCACGGCTCTCCAACGGGAGATTGAGAGACCAGTGTTGGACTGTTAGAGCAACTTTGAAATTCATATGAGTTGTTCGCACTAAAGTAAAAACCACCATCACTTCATGCGGATACCCTTTCGGCGCCAGCTGCGGTCTCAAGGCTGGAGCTGAACAACAACACCCTGATAACGACTGTGTTTAGACTGTTCTTCCCATTTTATGCAAGGCCACCTGGGTTGGCTGGAAGACTGTTTACTTAGCCTGGCAGGCCGAAGGACACTGTCTCAGCTGAACTCTGGACACATACACACACACACAGACATATATACACATGCAGATGTACACTCATCCCCCCTCCCCCTCCAAACGCCTTCGACGCTTATTCCCCTCCGATGCTGATGGTGGATCAAGGAGACCAGCGCTTATGCTGCAGGCCCGGATGCACTGTCTACATCGGCTGTCTCTCACCCTTTACCCATCCCTGTTGCTTGTCATGTGTTTCTTTGGTGTATTAAGAGTTTTTTCATGTGCTATGTGCAGAGGTGTTTTTTTTCTGTTCTCAAACTGATCTCCCTGTTGGAGCTCAGTCTGTGGGGAGTTATTTTTTTCTCCTTATCTTTCCTCATGTGGTGCATTTTCCATTGTTATACCTCTCTGACCTGTCTTCCCCATGTGATGTTTTTGTGTAATGTATGTATGGTCGGAGGGTAAGATGGCGCCGCCATTGCGTGCAATAGGTCGGCAGCCTTAACATGAAATTTCCCCTTGTGGGACTAATAAAGGTATATCTTATCTTATCTTATCTTATCTTATCTTATCTTATCTTAGTACCACAGCTACTCTCTCAGCAGCTGGTGATCCACAAAGACACAGCGAACCCCAACCTCCTCTATAGTTCTCTCCATCAACACTCTCAAAGCAAACATCACATCTGTAGAAGCTGCAAACAGTCCCACTTTCATGAAAACAAAATGCACAACACTGTGATCTAAAAATGCTCCTTGAATTGGTGGAAAAAAGAGACAGAGGTCTTTACTCAGTAGAAAAGTAAAGTTTTTTCTAATCTGTACACATTATTTTTGGAGTCAAAGAAAGTTAAATTTGATTGGTTAGCATAAGAATTACTGTTCCTTTTTCCTACACTTAGATTCTAATAAGCATTTAATAACTTTAGATTGACTACATGAAAAAAATGACACATTATTGTTGAAAATGCACTTATTTCTCTCAAGATATGTCACCATCTGGTTTGTTAATCGATGGTTCCTTTAGCGTGAACATTTTCAGGATCTACTCCTAAATTTTATAGAAAAAGGATACTTTGGGCTTTGGAGAACTTAAATAGGTCCCATGAAAACTAAGACTGTGTTTTCCTGTAATCTGTGATTATGGTTAAGAGGTTAGTCACCATCAGGAAAAACAATGTGGTATGGTACCTGCAGTTGCTGAGCTCCCACAGCTCAGAGGCGAAGAATCTAACTGGTAGCTACAAGAAAACACAGATTTTCATTTTTACTTCAACAAGCTGTAAAACACTACATGTTTCCACTTTGTGCTGCTCAGAGAAGAAGTAGATTTGATTCGGTCTGAAATGTGTTTGGCTGCGGATGTGATATGAAATTTACCCTGTGTGGTGGCGGGGGTGGCGTCATCTGACTGGTCCAGTTCGCCAGCAGGTGTTGCTGTAACAAGCATAAGAATTAAGAACCTGAAGCTGCAGTGACGCAAAGTCTGGTTTTGCTGTGGCTCCCTTCATCTGAACTCTTAGCCTTATTGTCTGCTTCCTCTAATCCCAGTTGAGATTTTCAAATGAAACTCATCTGATATCTGTGTGAATGTTTTCAGTCATTAGCATCTTAAATCTTTGTGTATTAATGACTTTGAATTCTTTAAGTTTTTTTAAGTTTTAAGTCTTTGAACTCTTCACGAGTGTTTTCCATGTCAGCCTCTGATTTTTCATTCTGGATTTTCCGATTGCTGTTTGGGACCACATGAATCTGTGAGATAAACAACACCAGTTCACCATTTTTTACCTTCAGTGGAGTCCAGACCATCATCAATTTCATCAGGTTCTTCAGTATCTGTATTTTCAGAATCATCCTGGAAATCATCCTCCTCCTCCTCCTCTTCCTCCTCCTTTATCTCTTGCGCCTCCTCATTTTCTTCCTCCAGTTCCTCCTGCTGCTCCTCCTTCTCATCCATATCTTCCTCTTTCTCTTCATTTTCCTTCTCTAACTCTTCCTTCTTCTCCTCTTCTGCCTCTTCCTCCTCTTTATCCCCATCTAGCTCCTCCTCTTTCTCTTCATTTTCCTTCTCTAGCTCCTCCTCCTCTGGCTCTTCCTCCTCCTTATCCTCCTCTAGCTCATCCTCCTCCTCTTTCTCCACCTCTAGCTCATCCTGGTTATCCTCCCCTAGTTCATCCTGATTATCGTTCTCTTTTTCCTCCTTCTCCTCCTCCACTTCTTTGAACTCCTCCTCATTTTCCTCTTCTGTCTCTTCCTCCTCAGCCTCTTTCTCCTTCTCCTCTACCTCCACCATGTCTTCAGTCTCACTGTCGTTCATCTTGCTGTCTTCTTCAGCTGGAGTTACACTTTCCTCTTTGCTCTCCTCTTCTATGATAGGCACCACCTCCCCCTCCTCCTCCTTACTGATATCTTTTTCACTCATTTCATCTCCCTTCTCCTTCACTTCCTGCTCTTCATCACTCAATGCCTCCTCATTATCATCTTTGTCACCATTCGGTGCTGGCTCAGACTCTGTGCTGGTGTCGGTGCTGGTGTCGGTGCTGTTTTCGGGCGCAGACTCTTCAGTCTCTGTGGATTGCAGATAATCATTATGTCCGTGATAACCATGAGGAATCAGCTCACTGTCCTACAACTGTGCTTGTACACTGAAAGTAAAAACAACTTTGTTATGAATCATGGATTCTGCTTCAATAAGAGCTGTAACACTCGTTGTGTGTGTGTGTCGTTTAACAAACTTCCTGAGGACGTCACCCAAAGTTGGAAGGAGGACACATGCTGAACTGCTTTTGTATCACGCTACACTCGCTCATTTCTTAATGATTGACAGACCTTTCTCTTTACTGAGGTCACTGATTCTCACTCTTTAATGTGTGTCAACACCAACTCAGCTCAACAGATGATCATCCCACCAGGTAATGTGTGCCAGCTCTGAGTTGTTAATTGCTCAGATATACTCATATTAATAATCATCATATTAATAAATTAGCTGATCTTTTTATTGCTGACTTTCTAAAATTGACAAGACTGCCATTTGGCTTAGAAATAAAGTGAACCTTGACTTGCACATTTCTGTGGCTTAGATATCTATGACATAGTCGGCAAAGACCAGGACCCCTTCAGAATTTTACTTGTTAACAACTTTCCAGCAGTTACATATGCATTACTCATCCACAAGTTTGTTAAATGGTAAAAAGTGCGGTTCTTATACAGCACTTTACTAGAACACTCAAAGTGCTTTAGTCAACACATATTGTTGGGGAGTAACGGAATCCAGGTACCAGGTTTACGTTTTTAAAATACAAAATATGAGTAACTGTTTTCCATTACAGTTACTGCTTAAATAGGTGAAATTTGAACACAGTTACTTTGTTGAAATAAATGGATTACACGGCGGTCATTACCTGTTTCATATGTTAGGCTATCCCCTCTCTAATTTTGGTAATTCCACACAATAAAAGGCTTTAATGTAAGCGTCCTGTTAATGTTGGTGGCGTCAATTGCACAGTGGACCTGGAGCCAGCAGTGCATGGGCAGGAATGCATTTCTTACGTGGAAATTCCGACACCACTTCACATTTAAAGAAGAAAGGGATGGGCGAAATCTGAGCGTTCAATGCAAACTCTGTTTGCCAGCAACCAAGCCGCTCTCAGCGTCAAAAGACTCCACCCTAAAGAAACGTCTGGGAGTTAGTTTTTTTAAAAAAAACTAATGTTAGCCTACTGCAACTACCTTGCAGTTGTGGCAGCTATCCAGGTTATGTGCCACTTCAGTATCTTTGATGTGCTATTGCTGTGTGATTTATTACTATTACTGAAGGCTGCATTACAACCTGCTAGCTGTAAATACTCATGTGCAGTACTGAAAGCAGACAGAAAGAAAACATATTACTGATACAGAAATATTTTTTTTCTATACGAGATCGCTGCAAAAAGTGCAGCCTTACCTAATGTCCACCCTACTGTTACTCATTTTATATTAGGATTTAAAAATCTAGTTGATATTGCTTTCAGAACTGCACATTACTTGCAGCTACCAGGCTGTTAATGCTATCCATCAAGTCTAACAGTCTGCAGTCTATGAATTAACCTCAGCTAATGGCAACAATGTTAGCTGGATGGCAAGTAGCCTTTAGTAATAGTAATAAATCACACAGCAATAGTGCATTCATGTAGTTGTAAAAAGCATGACAATATATCAAGTAATCCAAAATGTTGAGAATACTTTACTCACATTGAGTATCTTAATGGAATATGTTACAAACTACATTTTGGGCCATGTATCCTGTAATCTGTAGTGGAATACATTTTAAAAGTAACCTTCCCAACAATGTCAACACACCTCATTCACCCATTCACATCCATTCTTACAAACTTTCGTTTCTATGTCTAAGTGCTTTCACAGCAAAATTAATGAAGAGAGGAGTAGTTTGGTGTAGCGTTTCTTATGATTATAGACTACTTTTCTGTTAAAATATCTTACACAAGTCAAAAATAGTAGCATATACAATTATAATACAGTAGTTACGCCAGAACAGTTTGAAATTAAACAACACAAAGAGTTAAAGGAGGTTAAACAGAGATGTGTGAAGCATTTCCTGCTTTTAGGAGGAACAGTCTTTACTGCTGACTGTTATCATCCTTTTAACACTTTAGTGTCTATCACATAGATTTTCTATTTGTTCCTCATTTTTCCTCCAGTGTGCGATTTTTAAAAACAAAACCACGCCCTAACCTTGTGTTTCAGTCTCCTCTGAAGGATCTGAAACAAAGGTAAAAATGTTTTTCCTTGTATGTTTTTAGAAAATTTTACTTCCTCATTCTACCTTCATCTCTCAGCTTGCTTGCTCTCAGTCTCAGTCCATCAAGTTTAAGAACGTTTAAGAAAACTAAAGACAGGAAAATATTTACCTTTTGGCTGTTCTGCAGCATCTATGGAGATAAACACGTGTAAAGATGTATACAATGTAGATTCTTTAAGCAACATTTTAAGCAACATTTCAAAACTAGCTCCTTCCTGCACGCTTAAGCCAAACCCACCAAAAAATATGATGAGATTTCCATGTTTTACTGGGTTGTAGTCAGCTGGACAGCGAGGTGAAAAAATTACCTTCAGTTTCTTCAGGAGAATCTTTAATGTCACCTGAGAAAGATATAAATAAAACTTGAGTGATGCTTTGTGTGTGTTTTTTGTCATTTGTGTCTCAGCATGAAACAACAGACTGTCTCCGCTTACCTTCATCGCTGTCAGCTGTAACATCAGCTTCATCTGAACCACCTTACATGAAAGAAACAGAGTGAGAACAAAATCTGGGTAATTATTTGATTAATTCAGACTTCAAAGTGGATTTTAAGTTAAAATCAGCTTTATTACACTCACTGACCTGGTGGCTCAGTGGCATCAACTGAAGGAGCTGAAACACACAGAATGTTAAATGGACTGATTCTTATATAGTCTTCTTATACAGAGCCTTTCTACTCTTCACTTCACATAAACATGCTTATGCTTACGTGCTTTGTATCGAACATTCACACACATTCATGGTGCGAATGGAGAGAAACTTGGGGTTAGTATCTTGGCCAAGGATATTTGCATACAGACTGGAGCAGTCAGGGATCAAGTCACTGACCTTCCCATTAGTAGATGACCTGCTCTACCTCCTGCTACAGCAGTCCCATAGACAGATAGGTGAACACACACACAGTAATTAATGAGTTAAACAATCTCAGGTTAGACATAAAAAAAAAGAAATTCCCTTTCGTCCCAGCAGGAGGTCTAGCCTTTCAAGCTTGGGTCCTCTACCAGAGGCCTGGGAGCTTGAGGGTCCTGCACAGTATCGTTGCTGTTCCTAGGTTTGCGCTCTTCTGGACAGAGATCTCGGATGTTGTTCCTGGGATCTCCTGGAGCCACTTGCCTAGCTTGGATGTCACTGTACAGAGTGCTCCGATTACCACTGAGACCACTGTTACCTTCACCCTTCACATCTTCTCGAGTTCAGCCCAACTTTTTGTGTTCCTTCTTCCTGATGTTGCTTTTATTTCATATAGCTACATCTGATTACTGCCATTTTCCTCTGCATTTCCTCTTTTTCCTCTTCATTTTCCATAGTAACAGTGGAGAACACTGTTACTATGGTTGGTTAGTTATCACCAGTTTGTCTGTCTGTACCTGGAAGACCCACCCCGGTGTTGCATTTTGACCTCGGGACTTCGAAGCCATACTCAGCACAGATGTTTCTGTATACTATGTCAGCTACTTCGTTATGGTGCTCTATTTATGCCCTGCCTGCTGGTATCTTATACCCTGCTGTGATGTCCTGGATTGGGCATATAAAGCTAGACTCTGTCATAGCTCTGCGCTGAGCCAGAGGATCAGTCAGCTGCGTTTGTGTCTGACCAGATGTGCAGATGCTCATTCCTCCTTCTGTGTCTGGACATAAAACAGTAGACCAGCTCCTAAAACCTTCATCTCACCTTCATCGCTGTCAGTCATGGCATCACCTTCATCGCTGACGTCTGAATCAGTTTACAGAAAAAACATGGTAGAGTTTGGATTAAGCGATGCAACGATGAACTGAATCACAGCTGTAATCTGCATTAGATTTATTTTAAATTAAAAATTAAAAAAAAAATTACACTCCAGGCTCCACTGACCTGGTGACTCAGTGGCATCGACTGAAGGAGCTGAAGCACAGAGAGAGAGAGAGAGAGAGACAGGTGAGCACACAGATGGGTAAGGAGACAGGTAAGCAGAAAGATCAGTAGAAAAGTTACCTTCAGTTTGTTCTTCACTTTCATGAACATCTGTGGAAACAAAAAAAGAATTATGTGTTGGTGTGTGTGTGACTAGTAAAAATTGTGAAGTGTGTGTTGCATTGTTACCTGGCTCTGTTGTCACAGGTTCACTTGTCCTGCCACCTAAAAACAAAAGCAACAGAATAAACAATAGTGTGTGTGTGTGTGTGTGTGTGTGTGTGTGTGTGTGTGTGTGTGTGTGTGTGTGTGTGTCTGTGTGTGTGTGTGTCTGTGTGTGTGTGTGTCTGTGTGTGTGTGTGCGCACTACCATTCAGGTGCTTCAACAGATGCACAATTCTCTCTGGAACAGAAAAAAAACACACTTTCATATAATGACATCTGAGGTCTGTAGGGGGTGCTCACTGCTCTGTACAGCAGTGCTGCACCCTGATTGAGCACTCTGAATGGAATTGTTTTTGAAACGGCAGGATCAAAGATCAAATCTTTAACTGATGCAAGTGACCTTATATTTACCATCTTCTGAGTTTCTCTCTGGAAGAAAAAGAAATGAAAGATGACATCAGACACATTGACCTCATGTTTCATATCATATCATCATAACTGATGATTACAAGCTTTTAATACCAATGACCCTTAATTAGGTCACTGCAGTTAATACAATCTGTAAAATAAATCTGTAAAAACACTTGAATTGTTAAATAATTATAGGTTCATATAAAAATACAGACTGATAAACCTGATTGAATAATGATAATGATGTCATGGCTTACTCTGGACTGGAGCTGCAAGTGAAACAGCAACAAGCACAAAGAGCAGCAACACAGTTGACCTGCAACACACACACACACACACACACACACACACACACACACAATTTTCAATGCAAAGTGATCACGTGATTTGACTGCAGCCTGTTTGCATAATTTGTCTATCTTGGTAAAAACATGAAGAACAAAAGCTTTTCGACGAATCAGTTGCTGTGGTTTTGACATGTTTTCGATGTTTTTGCTAATAGTCTAAATGGAAATTTAAAGCTAAGTGTAAATCTGAACATAAGAACAGGGACAGATTTATCAGGAAACCTAATCAAAAGCAATGATTTTAGGACTTCCCTCTCAACACAACTGCAGGAAAGAAACTAAAGAACATGAAGTGATGAATGCGAGGTGATCAATCTCAGGTTAAATGACTGGGCTCCTTTGTGTCTCCTCCTCAGAAACACACAAAGCGTCTATTCTTTACCAACATATAGCAAGCCAGCGCGGAGAAGCTTTAAGGATCAGTGCTGACTGTCAGTGAGAGGAAACAGGATTTATTCAGCCAGCAAACAACCCGAACACGGCCTGAACTCAGACAGCAGCACCACACAGAGCCAGACTTCACGCTGTAGTTTACTTTGAAATTATTTCACCTCTGTGTGTTACTGTACAACATGAAACAGATCAAAGGTTGAAAAGGACCTCTTGAAAAACTCTGAAAGTCATCGGCTTCATGATTTTCTCCAGGCAGAGACCAGGGATGCCTCTTGAGCTTTGTGAAACCATTTAAAGCGGTTCAAAGTTTAAAGACAGTCTTGACCCAACAGGCTCATTTGTAGCTAAAGAATGAACTCACCGCTGCAGCATGTCGGTAATCCGCAGGTCGATGGAAGCTCTGATCAGGTGAAACTTCAGTGTATTTAAACTCGACTGAAAGAGAGCAGCAGCTTTTTATACTCCTCCTCTTCCTCCTCCTCCTCCTCCTCTCCCTCCTCCGATCACCTGGGCATCTGCACAGACTCACTTTGAGCTTCTTTAAAAGTGCCCTGTTTACATTCAGAGCACAGAATTAAATCCAGATTATTCCAGACCCTGTGGTGAATCAGCATGAAACACAAAAAGATGCAGGGTTAGAACAGAACACCATTCACTTATTGTTTATAATGAAACCAAAGTGGCGGTCTCAGAGCTGCTGCTTCCTTTAAATCAGCGGTCTCCAACCCCCGGGCCTCGGACCGGTACCGGTCCGTGAGTCGTTTGGTACCGGGCCGCGAGAGTTGAGGTTCAGGTGTGAAATGGTAAGGTTTTCAGGTTTTTATCGGTTTTCAGCGTTATTTTGTTATCGTTTTTATCGTTAACTCGGTTTTCCTGGGTCTTTTCACGTGTGTTATGAATAAATCTTCTTTTTTTCGGTACCGGCACTAGTTTTATTTTGTTGTATTTATCCGCGACACCTTATTGCCGGTCCGTGAAAATATTGTCGGGCATAAACCGGTCCGTGGCGCAAAAAAGGTTGGGGACCGCTGCTTTAAATGACCCTTGCCCTCTCACATCAGCAGGTCCCGACTCCCATGACTTTGTTCATCATTAAACTGAACTCCAGTTAATGAAGACTTTAACTCATTTCTCCTTGCAGAATGTTTTTTCGTGTTTTCTAAATTCACCTTCAGCTCCTCGTGCTTTCGTGTGATCAGCATTAAATTACTCTGAGCTGATTGTTATCACAGCACCAACGTTTGAAACGTAAAGCTGAGACAAAGCATCGTAACCACGTCT
The DNA here is from genome assembly GCF_013358895.1 of Oreochromis aureus. Taxonomy (NCBI): domain Eukaryota; kingdom Metazoa; phylum Chordata; class Actinopteri; order Cichliformes; family Cichlidae; genus Oreochromis; species Oreochromis aureus. The sequence goes on along the minus strand of NC_052962.1, from coordinate 5,175,106 downwards.
AACTTTTCCACCATGAAATGTCTGGAATGAAGATGTCTTCAGACATGAACCGGTTGGACCATATAAACAAAGAGCATCTTCTTTTCCTGTTCACTTCTGTATTGTTGATCTTTTGTTTTTAGATTTTTTATGAATCTGTATAGAACTATTTTTTTGGCTGGACTGGTACTTGTATAGTATGTGTCTAAACAAGGTATTTTACATTCACACACACTCACACTCAGAGTTCAGTAGTTCCCCTTCAATATTCATATTGGAGTAGCTGAAGATCAAACTACCAACCTTTTAATTGTTAGATGATCTGCTCTCCCTCTATCCAAAAGTTGTTTTATAATTTTAAATGGTTACAATGAGTTCTGAGTTCCAGTGTTGAAAAGAAGTGAAAGAATGAACTTATTTGACTTTGAGACACTCCTTGTAAGCTTTAACATGACCTCTGACCACTGTCGCAGCATGATAGAGTGCTGACTCTGTTAAAACAAAGAGCAGGTTTGGCGCTCACAGTGTGGGCAAACAAATATAGTAAACCTGCTGTGCTGATTATGCAAACATGATGTCAGATTTACTGACTACAGATCTGGCAGTAACTATGTGGTGGGCGGGGTCTCTGTGAAAAAATCTTATTTACTGTAAATTATCCTCATGAGTCATGAATTCATTCGTGCAGCCAGCCATTCACACTTCTGGAAACTAGTTGCACCAGATTCCAGACCAGTTTACAGTCAGCACACCAGGACTGAAAAAAAATGACGTGAGCTTTACAGAAACTTTCTAGTGAAAGCTGGGTCTTATTAGCAGAACCATTCCAACTTGGATGGAGCAGCTCTCATTTCTAGAAATCTGACCAAATTAATAATACATTGTATTCTACAGTGTATTATTGTATTATTATTCTACATCTAAGTCCATGACAGGGCTGGACTGGTACTTGCCAGGTGGGCTTGCACTTGCGGGCCGATGGGTCAATATAACTTTTTTTTAACTTTTTTAACTTATAATTATACAGGGTACAGGCTTCATTCTTAATACTGACAATGGATTGCCCAATCAAATCTCTTACCACAACTGGCCCCTTACCTAACTTCCCTGTGTGCTTGTGCACTTTGTAGAACAGACTGTAGTGTAGAAGTGGTTGAAGAGCTGAAAAGCTGAGAGAAAGAAAGAAACTAGAAACAGATGCAGAAACGTGTCAGTTTGACAGATGTGTTAGCAGCTGCACAGTCAACAGTAGTATCCAACAACAGCTAATATAAAGCCCCTGCCATCACAAGAGGCAGCTGTTGCTAGCATTAGCTATTAAGAAGTGCTGGATGAGTCCCAATAAAAGAGTGGGGAAAAGACAGAGGAAGGCATAATTAATATGGTAAGAAAAAAGATGAAGGGACATAATTAGGAAGGAAGAAATTCATGTAAAATAAATGGCCAGGCTGACAAAAAGTCAGAGCACTGTTGAGAGAACCATTCTTTTAACATTAACTAGAAATGACTTTATGAATAAAATTTTAAGCATTAGAGAAAACTCATTACCATCTCACAGACACAACACAATGTACAGCTGCTTTCAATGCTATTGATATTTATTTAAATTCTTTTTCTCCAGTTGATCTTTCTGTCATGGCACTGGGTCACACTGTTTCAGGTTTAATTAATATTCTTTGATTTATTGTTGTTCATGGTTCTGGTTCTGTTGGTTGTTTTTCTGCTTGTGCTTTAATAGTTTCTAGTCCCCAGGTTTCTGTTACTGTTCCTCCTCTGTATTCTACGTTTCATGTCTAGTCTCCTTTGTCTTAATGTTCATTTGTCTCCTCATATCTAGTTTCCCAGGTTCTAGTTTCCTACACTCTTAGATCTTAGTTTCTAGTTTCCTGTGTTAGGTTTTTGTTTCCTCTCTTAATTTACCCCTCTTGTGTTCTGAGCCCTGCATTTGGGTCCTCATCCTGCCTGCCACAGCACTAACCCTGACACTTCTGAATTAACTTCAGTAATTCCTTCCTCCAAACCATCAACATGTCTGTTAGACCCCTACCTTTACCAATCCTACCATTAATTAATGCTTCAGTCTTAAATATGATCAATCTACCTCTATTAATCAGCTAAGTACTGCAAGCCTTCAAGCTAGCAGTAGTTAGAATAGTTAAAGCTATTGTAGCACTTTGGCCACCGTTTCCAGCACAACACCTCGACATGCACCAGATGAACGTGTTTTGTCTTTCATACTTTTTATTCTTATTTTTGTGACTCTACATTTAATCAGAGCTATCCACTCAGCTCAACTCTTGCCCACACAGCACTTTCTCTGCCTTGTACAGATCCGCCTTCTCCAGGCCCCCAGCAGCTACTAAAATAAGGAGAGGAAAAACATTCTGTGTTGCGTCAAGGTGCTTTAAATTGGTAAAGACCCTGCAATAATACAGAGAAAACCCCAACAATCATATGGCCCACTACCAGCAAGCACTTTGACATCAGTGGGGAGGAAAAAACTCCCTTTAAACAGAGAGGAACCTGACAGTGTTAGTCATGTACAGTAATATACAGAGGTGAAAGTCTAATTTGAGCATAGCCAGATTTATTTATTGAAGTTAAAAAGAGAAGATTTTTTTAATATTTGTGTTGTTTCTTTGAACTGCAACCTTTGTTTAGTGGCCACGATGAGCTTTGGGTTTGAAATAAAAGACAGACATGAGTCCATGGACAGGTTAAAATAACTATGTTAGTAATTCGTTAAACATACATGTTGTCTGTGTGTTTTTATAAAAAGTTTCCTTGTGTTACTTACGAGAAAAATTCCATCAGCCTACCAAAAGAGAAACTTTCTCCCTTCAGTATGCTAATCTGCTTCCTGCTAAGTTTTGATGGATAAATATAGATACTGACAGATGTTACAGTGCTTTGAGTTTTCGGTCTGAAAATTAAAACAGAAAACCAAAAATCTGGCTTTTCAGATTCAGTCGAGTTCAACTGAGGACAAAAAACAGTGAAACACAAAGAAAGCCATAAATCTGCTACTGCAGACTGTGTATCTGTGTATGTGTATCTGTTTATGTGTGTGGGCGTGTCTGTGTGTATCTGTGTGTGTATATTTGTGTGTGTATGTGCAAGGGCATGCTAACAGCCTCTAATGAGCTCTGTGTTCACTTCACTTTGATAAATCAACTGAACAGCACCAGAAACGGTTTAAAACCAAACACTGTTTATATGAAGTTCAAATAAACTTTATTAACACATCATGTTTGTTCCAAAATGAAACAAGAATGTAATTTACCAGATTAATTGTAAATATATCCATGTGTATTTTATTGGTATCAGGTCATAGTGTCACTGACATCCTGATTGACACATTAAATATTACATTAAATTATAAATTTGCATGTGAACTGTTTATTCACATTACAGGCAGAGCTGCACATCCTCATTCTCACCCAAAAACAGATGTTTTGGTAGTGACCTCTGAACAATTCCAAGTTAAAGAATGATCATGTTTCAGAAATATGTTAAACAATGCCAGCTTTACAAAATGGAAGGTATTACTTTGAAGATGAAGCTTCATACTGTCTGTGTCATGAAGTCTTCCTGCTGGGCACGTCAGACACCAAATAAAGGACACTAAATGAACACCAAATAAGACCTGTTTGTGATAACATGTTAATTCAAAGTGTCCAAATCCCATATCAGTAAAAGTAAGCACAGGTGGAACTGAATTGTTTCTGTGCCAATAAAGGTCAGTTTGTTTCATGTGTTTAGATTTCAGCTGGAGCCTGTAGGCGTTATCTCTGGCTCTCTTCCATAGCATGTCGTTTGTCATGTCTTCCTTCTCTCACCCCAACTAGTCACTCCCTAAACCTGGTTCTGCCAAAGGTTCTGTCCTGTTAAAAGGGAGGTTTTCTTTCCCACTGTCGCCAAAGTGCTTACTCATAGGGGGTCATATGATTGTTGGGTTTTTCTCTTCATGTATTATTTTAGGGTCTACTTTAAAATATAGGCGACTGTTGTTGTGCTTTGGCGCTGTATATAAAAAATTGAACTGAATTGAAGAGTATAAATATCTTACTTGTAGCACGTGAAAAGAAAACATGTTAGAACCAACACAGGAAACAGATCTATCAGGTAGAGTGGTCAGTGGCTCCCTAATGAGAGAACCAAAAACAGAGCGCATAGGAGAGAAGCATGTATAGCTCAGAGAGGACCTACAGAAACAAAGCCTTCAGTCAAGGAATCCAAAGGCTGAGAGACCAATGGGAACCAAAGCGATGAAGAGAGACAGGAAGACAGAAAGGAAACAAAAAACAACTTTTGTCACTTTCCAAAGACTCCTTCTGTCTGTCCTCAATAGTTCATAGTGAATCTGGAAAATTTGCAGCTCTGTCCTCCTGAGCTGTTCTCAGAAAAAGTATTTATTAGATTTATTCTAGTGATCTCAAGGCTGCAAACAGTACAGCTGTGAATTATTCTGATGCATTAAATTTCATTCACCTTTAAGTTTTTGAATTTTTTTAGTTTTGATGTCAGATATCTGTGTAAACTTATTTTGTGCTGTTTGCTGTGGGTACTTGTGTGTATTATTAGTCTGTATAAACACTGCTGATTGTACTGCTGTGTGTCTCAGCCAAGACCCACTTATGAAGAGATTTTTAATCTCCGGAGATAAAAAAAAAAAAAAAAAAAAAGAGTCTTGTAACTGAGAAGCCTGAGTATGCTGTGAACAGCCTGTAGCCTGAAATGATGTTAGAAACCCAGATCACAGCCAGACTCTCCCTGTCTGTTGCTACCTTCACTGATAACACACTGCAAGCATGTGGAGAGGCTATTGATTCGTTTCTGCAGCAACAACCCTCAAGCAAACAAGCATGTTTAAAAACCAGCAAACAGATACACAGTGTAAACCCCCATCTGTCACTTGAGACTCCCTGAATCCTTCCATTTTCATTTTTCCTCCTCTGGGAGGTGCTGCAGGTTGCCTCTGGGACTCTTTGAAAGAGGTAATATCTTGTTAAACAACCTGTGAGTACAAACCATGGACATCTGATATAACTGCAGAACATACCACACATTAATTATTTTCTACTTCCTTGTGTCTCATGGGGAAAGTCCCTCCTCCTCCAATGAGTTCCCTTGTTAGCTCTGATAAGTGGTTGACTGGTTATAATACAGTGCTTTTCTGCGACCGAGCACATTACACAACTTGCCTCATTCACACAAACACTTTTTGCTATGCTTTTTCAATGTAAGTGTTACACAAATGGATGCATCAGAGAGCAACTTGGGGTTAGTATCTTGCCCAAGGATATGTGGCATGTAGAGCAGCCAAGGATCAAATCACCTTCCAATTAGCAGATGACCTGCTCTACCTCCTGAACATGCCACCAGCAGTAACACTGTGAGGAACACCAGAGTCATCTTCAGGAATTGTTTATGTCTGGTAACTCATACATAATGTAAACATATAAAACTGGTTTCTTTTATCTGATCATTAAAGGAAACATCCTGTCTCAGAGAGATGAAGAAAAATTAATTCATGCATTTATTATTATGTAAGCAAGTCTGTTTGTGTTTAATGAGCTTTGTAGAGCCAAAAATGTAGAGTTGGCTGAAAGCTGAAGGCTCTGTCTCCCATTCTACTTTTAAATATTATAGGAACCACAAGTAAGCCCACAGAATGAGAGAGAATATTATTACTTGTTAAAATATCATCTTTGCTTTCAACTCTAATGGGGTGATACCGTACAATGAGGTCATAAGATAAAATGGGGCCTGATTATTGAAGACCTTGTATGTAATGAGAAGGATTTTAAATTTGATTGTGGATTTAACAGGGAGCTAATGAAGAAAAGACATACGAGAAATATGCTCTCTCTTTCTAGTCCCTGACAGTACTCTTGCTGCAGATTTTGGATCAACTGAAAGCTTTTCAGGGAGATTTTACGACATCCTGATAATAACGAGCTACAATAGAGCCTAGAAGTAATAAATGCATGAACTAGTTTTTCAGCATCACTCATGTTTCTAGTTTTAGATATATAAACGCAAGAAATCAGACTTACCTATTTATTTAATATGCGCACTGAAGGACATATTCTGGTCACAAATGATTCCAAGATTCCTCACCGTGTTACTGGAGGCCAAGGTAATACTATCCAGAGTAAGTATTTGGTTAGGTACTATATTTCTGAGAGGGCTAGGTACAATAACCTCAGTTTTAATTGAATTTAGACCTGTGAGGTTATCCAGGTCTTTATATCTTTAAAATATTCCTGTAGTTCAACTAATTGATGTTTGTTATCTGGCTCCATGGATAAATAAAGTTGGGTATCATCGGCATAGTGAAAATTTATGCCATGCCTTCTAATGATACTGCCTAAGGGAAGCATGTATAATGTAAACAGAATTGATCCTAGCACAGAACCCTGTGGAACTCCATTATTAACCTTAGTGTGTGAAAAGGACTCTCCATTTACATGAACAATTGTCTGTTAGATAAATCTTATTCAAACCACTGAAGCACAGTACCTTTAATAGCTACAGCATCCTCTAATCGCTCTACTATAATCGCTCTATTATGGTCAACAGTATCAAATGAATTATGGCCTCATTGAGAAAACACCCCCAAAATTTTCACAGGACTACACACAAATCTGCAGGTGGACTGGTGATAAAATCAGAGGTCACAAGGTCCACAGTTCATGATCAGTTTAACTTTATTTAAATCTGATAAATGAAGCAATCAGAAGAAATTACCATCACAAATGTTTAAATGTTTCAGGAACACACATATAAAAGAAAGAATAAAAACAGCAAACAGATAAACTGAGCAGGTTTAATACTCCGAGGTCTGCTTGATCCAGGGGTCAACGCTAATGAAATACATTAGGGCCAAAGATAAAACTTGGTCTGACACTTCATGGCTGAGCTGCTGTGGTTCCTAAATGCTTCCACTTTGCAATAACAGTACGTAAAGCTGACGCAGAACATCTAAAGGGAAGAAATTCTACGAACTGACTTGTTGCAAACATGGTATCCTGATGTAGTGGTATACTTAAATTCAGTTAGTTCTTTCACAAATGTTTGTAAAGGCAGACTGGCTGGCTAGCTGTTGGATTATATACACCTGTGAAACGGAATTGAAAACACCTGAATTAAAAAGATGAAGATTTTTCACACCTGCTGTGTTCAATCCGATTAAATTGAGCTCTGTTTCGTTTTCTTTCTTACGCAGAGTAAACATACAGTCAATCTAGCACCTGGCCGTAAAATTAATCTAAGTTCATGGTCCTTCATGTTTATCACTGGGAAAGAACCCAAAACCTTCTTCCTGTTCTTACATTTCTTGCTCCTGCCCCAAACATCTGGCAGACAAGCAGACTAAAGGCTCTCACAGGGTTTGTAGTGACAGTTTGGTTTTTCTGTGTGAAAAGAAAAGACATCATGTCTTTCATGTATTTCTTTTTTGTAAGCCAAACTTTTACAACTTCTGATTGAGAGCAGAATAATAATGTTAAATATGTTAAAACACCTTAAGAGACTGAGTGGACCAATGCTTTTTTCCATGGAGTTTATCTGTTGTATATAATGAATATGACCCCTGGATTCTGGACAGCAGTTTCACTCAACCCTGGAATAAATCAGATGGCTTGGTGATTCTACCAAGTTGAATTTGCTGGTAGTTTTAGAAACTGAAGGTCAACCTGCTTTGAGTGTTCAGGTGAGTTTATGTGTCGTATGAGTGTGTGTTAATCATGTGACAGATCTGTGTGCGTTTGGGTTTTATTTGGTTTAACATTGTGTTCTAACTGTGACTGTTGATGTTCTATATGTGGTGGCGGTTGTTCCTGGATCGTCTCTTGGACGTTCGGCTCCTCACCAGGGTTTTGGGCTGAGGGATTACCGGCTGTGGTGGGAGGGCGGGGCTTTCAATGGCATGGTCGGGACTCTGGTGGTTGAGGGCGGAGTTCTGTGGGTTAGCCAAACTAGAGCTGGACTTTTTCTTCCCTAATTCTTCAGAGTCATCTGTAAAAAGAAAAAACAAATAAATAAAAAAACAAAGGTTGAAACTGTTTAAAGAAAAAGAAGGCACACAACTTCACAGAAAAAAAATCCTGCTCAACTGATACTAAAAAAACAATCAGAAAGAAGTTTCAAAAGTCACAAAGTTTTCAACTCCAATAGACTCTGGCTGCTGGGTAAAGAAGTTAGTTATTCATTTACTTGCTAACGTATTTGTGGTTCACAATATGAAAACTGTTTTTTGGTCTAGAGAATCAGAGTATTATTGTCTCACCATCTTCTTCTTCCACACTGTTTGGAGCAGCTACAGCAGGTTCTGCAATCAATCAATCAATCAATCAATCAATCAATCAATCAATCAATCAATCAATCATCTTTTAATTTCAGCTGATGAATTCAAAATCCAGCAGCTATCCATGCAGTCTGCCTTTACAGACATTTGTAAAAGAATGGCTGGTTCCAAAGATCTCACTAAGTATAGCACATTAGGTTGACCAGTACTTTGTCCATATAATGTATATATATAGGGACATACCAGGAACTGCTGAAACTGAAATAAACGAAAAAACAAAAGTTTGTAGATGTAGACTCCTGATCCTGTTAGACTTTTTAATTGTTCGTAATGATTTGTTCATGTAATTTCATTTTCTTTTTTATTATGATAATGAACACTTGATTATACATAAGTATAAAAAGCATACATTTACATGTACAGTACTTATTTTTAAAACTTTTTACATTGTAGCTACAAACTGAAGACATCAAATATATGAAGCAAGATATATGGAATTATGTAGCAAAGACAAAATTGATGAATAACTCTAAATATCTTACATTTTAGAATCCTCAAAGGATCCACCCTTTGCTTTGATTACTTCTTTGCACACTCTTGGCCTTCTCTCAATGAGCTTTATGATGCACTCACCTGAAATAGTTTTCACCACACAGGTGAGCCTTTTCAGGGTTCATTTGTGGAATTTCTTGCCTTCTTAACCCTGTTAGGGACCATCAGTTGTGTTGTGCAGAAGTCAGCGTGGTACACAGCTGACAGCCCTATTTGAGAACTGTTGGAATTCATATTATGGCAAGAACCAATCAGCTAAGTAAAGAGAAATGACAGTCCATCATTACTTTCAGAACTCAAGGTCAGTCAGTCCGGAAAATCGCTAAAACTTTGAATGTATTCCCAAGTGCAATCGCAAAAACCATCAATCACTACGATGAAACTGGCACACGAGGACTGCCCCGGGAAGACCAAGAGTCACCCCTGCTGCTGAGGATAAATTCATCCAAGTCACCATCCTCAGAAATCACAAAATAACAGCACCTCTAGTTCCAGTAGCAGACACTTACATGAACTGTTCAGAGGAGACTGTGTTAATTAGGTCTTTATGGGGACATAGCTGCTGAGAATCCACTATTAATGAAAAGCAACAAGCTAAAGAGATTTGTTTGGGTCAAGAAACACAAAGAATTGACATTAGACCAGTGAAAATCTGTGTTTTGGTCTGATGAGTCTAAATTTGAGCTATCTGGTTCCACCTGCAGTGTCTTTGTGCAATGCAGGTAAATGGATGGTCCTTCACTGTGGAACTTACATGAATGGTTACCACAGTGAAGCAGTGTTGGTGTGGGGATGCTTTGCTGGTGACCCTATTAGGCATTTATTAAAACTGAAGGCACACTGAACCAGCATGGCTACCACAGCATCCTGCAGCAACATGCCACTCCATCATTTATTTTTGACCCCAAACACACCTCCAGGCTGTGTAGGGGCTATTTGACCAAGATGGAGAGTGATGGAGTGCTGCGCCAGATGGCCTGGCCTCCGCAGTCACCTGACCTAAATCCAATCAAAAAGGTTTGGAATGAGATGTACCGCAGAGCAAAGGCAAAAGGGCCAAGAAGTGCTCAGTATCTCTGGGAACTCCTTCATGACTTTTGAAAAACCATTTCAGGTGACTACTTCATGAAGCTCAACAGAAAATGCCAAGAGTGTGCAAAGAAGTAATCAAAGCAAAGGGTGGCTATTTTGAAGAATCTAAAATATAAAACACGTTTTCAGTTATTTCACACTTTTTTGTTTACTCCGTAATTCCATATATGTTCATTCACAGTTTTGATGCCTTCAGTGAGAATCTATATTGTAAATAGTCACGAAAATAAAGAAGAACCATTAAATTAGAAGGTTTGTCCAAACCTTTGACCGGTAGTGTATGTGCAATGAGACCAGAGAGCTATGGGTGACTGTCAAATTTTGTGTCACTACATGAGGCAGATTATTATGTTTCTTACATTAATAGCAGGGCACCAAATCACCACATAAACTACCAAATCTGATTCTGATTCTGCTTGCAATAAATCCTGTCATCTCTCCTCCTAATCTCCTCCTGCCACTGGGTGGAGCTGTATTCCCTGGGGTGTGTTACCTATGAATAATTAATATTATTGTACATCACTTTTCGGCTCTGATTAGTCAGAAGGTATGTGTTTCTTCTAACACTAACTCAACCTCTGATCTAAAGCAAGTTAATGTAAAAATTGTTCTCACTGTCTGCTGCCTGTGAACTGGAGCTGCTGACGTCTGAAACACATCGACACACAGAAAAAACCATTAAACAGGTAAATAGGTGAGATACAGCATCAGATCTGACCAACCACCTTACAGGACTGTTGTCATGTGATCATGAATGTCAGAAGCAAAACATCTGTTAGGAGTTCACGTAATGATTGTCGCCTGATATCTTCATCATCACAATCATGATCATTCTGTTCCTACCTGAAGGTCCTCCTCCGTAATAATGTGATTCATCTGGAATCAGAACAGAATTTTGATGTGTTAGATGTGTTTTGGTCTTGATTTAAATTCAACTTGTTATTTCCAATCAGAAATCTCCAGTTCCAATGCTTAACCTTCAGATCAAATATGTTTCAAACGATGAGGTAAGTTTATGTTTTTGAGACAGAAGCTCACTCTGCAGACTGCTTTGTTCTAATCTTACATGTCAGACAGAGGTTCTGCCGGCCTGTTGTTCAGTCCTTCTGTTTGTGAGGGAGAGCCAATCAAAAGGAAGTCGTCTCAAAGGGAGAGGGATTACATAAGATTGTTTTAGACATACGATAAAGTGATGAAACACGATTTACTGTGACATGCTACTGTTCCGGTCATTTTTAGAAACACCTGAGATTGACCTGCTGAAGCAATTAGAAACTATTGCTCACATCAGCTGTTAAATGTCAGAGAAGCACAGGACAATGAGCTCAGAGAACTATGAACTCGGGCATACTGTAGAGGCAGTTCAGTATACTCAGTATACTTTCTGTTGTCTAGATTCACTCACCCTAACATTGTCGATCAGGATACACAAAGTTGGTGGAGTCTGACCATTTCTGTTCTCACCGAGACTTTAACACTCCCTATACTGATATCATGAGCTTAAAGGTGTTTTCCAGCTGTGTCTGAGTTCATAATAACAGAGATTCTTACCAGGGTGATCAGGAGAGATGGCGTTTATGCTCTCTGAAACAACAACAACACTTTATTCAGAAAATCTTCAACAGAAATGATGCTGACAATCAGACCTGCAGGGGGGCACTAATTCTGCCATGTTTGTATCAGGTATGTTTCAGTTTCATGGGTGTGCTCCACATGAGCAGAAAAGTAACTCAAGGTAGTATTTTCCATAAGACACAACCACATAAACACAGGAGGGCAGCTGCGTGCCCTGCTGAGCAGTAAACAGTCTTTAATGCACTTGGCAGTTTTTTTCTGCTTTTTAAAAGAATTAATACAATCAAGGCAACATAATGATGGAGGGAGCGCATTCCACAACCTAGGGGCCACCACTCTAAAAGATCTATCTCCTCTGGTCTTAAAACGTGTTCGTCGGACTACCAACAGCCTTTGATTAGATGATCTCAGGCTGCGAGAGGGAGCGTGGGGTTCTAAAATATCAGAAATGTAGGCAGGAGCATCACAATTCAAAGCTTTAAAAGTCAGTAGCAAGATTTTAAAATGAATTCTAAGATGTGCTGGAAGCCAGTGTAATGAACGTAAAACTGGAGTAATGTGCTCTCTTTTTCGTGTCTTAGTTAACCTTGCAGCAGCATTCTGGACTAACTGGAGACGGTCAAGATTTCTTTTGCTCAAACAAAGAACAAGACTGTTACAATAATCTAAGTGAGATGAAATAAAAGCATGAAAAACCATTTCTAACTCAGATTTAGACAACAAAGTTCGCAGTTTGGATATGTTTCTTAGCTGAAAAAGGCAATTCCTAATTAACTGTCAAGAGTGTTGTTCTAGGGACATGGCAGAATCAAAAATCACACCAACGTACCTGAGGCTCGGGTGAACAGATGAGCCAAGAGAACCAAGATGCTGTTTGATTAGAGATATATGGCTGTAGGGGGCAATAATTAATGTTTCTGACTTCTGAGTTCAGCTGTAAGTAGTTGTCAGCAAGCCACTGTTCAATGGAAGCTAAACATTTAATTAAAGAGGACAGTTTATGGACTTCCATCGGCTTAAAAGAGCAATAGAGCTGAATATTATTAGCATAGAAGTGATAAGACACCTCAGGGAACTAGAGGTAACATGTACAAAAGCGTACATGTACAAATGCATTCTCTTCCACTTATCCTTATCAGGGTCGTGAGGGAGCCTATCCCAGCTGTCATAGTGTGAGAGGCGGTATAAACCCTGAACAGGTCGCCAATCTGTTAGTGATGGTAAATTCGATTCTTTTTTACTGAATCGAGTTTTAATGAGTCACTCACCAAAGTGAATCGGATTTCTTGAGTCATTTGAGTCACTGAGTCAGTTGACCAGAGAGTGCAAAAGTGTATATTTTCACTCAAACTTAATTTGTTTCTCTTTTAATGTAAATCCTATTGCTAAGATGAATGGTTGTAAAAGAAAACAACTATTTTCTTTAGAGCAAAAAAGAGCAAAAAAATTCTAAAGGGAACATTTATTTATTTTTATTTTATTTTATTGGTATTTTCCTTAAATGTGTCAAATATATATTTTCTCATCTAAATGTCCACTGAGCTGTGAGCCAGGGGGCGGTAAAGCGCCTTAACATTGGTTGCCAACCAACCCCAGCCAGGAGGGAGGGGGTGAGTGAGTGAGTCAGTGATTCGTTCAACTCGTATGAGCTGTGATCCAGGAGGGAGGGGGTGAGTGAGTGAGTGATTCGTTCAACTCGTATGAGCTGTGATCCAGGAGGGAGGGGGTGAGTGAGTGAGTGATTCGTTCAACTCGTTTGAGCTGTGAGCCAGGAGGGAGGGGGTGAGTGATTCGCCTTACGCTATGAATCAGCACAGCAAGGGAGGGGGTGAGTGATTCGGTGATTCGTTCAACTCATTTGAGCTGTGAGCCAGGAGGGAGGGGGTTAGTGAGTCTTGAGTGATTCGCTTATGCTATGATTCAGCACAGCAAGGGAGGGGGTGAGTAACTCCAATGTGCTGTTAGCATACTAGCTGAGCGATGCTACTGTGAACTCTTGATGTGAGCTTCTACTCAGGGTTTTTTCTTCCAGTTCAGAGCAGAAATGTTTTTGTTAAGAAACTGGCCGTTGTTTTTTCCCCCACAATTTTAATTATAAGCTAGATATATTTCTACTAATGGAATTAGTTTGCTAACAGCAACAGGGATGAGTCAGTGAGTCAGTTGCGCTTGTGAATCATGATTCACCAGTCAGTAAAGTGATTCTCGAGTATTGTACGATTCGTTAACGAATCGAACATCACTACAATCTGTTTCAGAACTAACACATAGAGGCAGACAACCTTACGCATTGACATTCACACAATCATCAATAAACCTAACCCCACTAACTGCATGTCTTTGGACTGTAGGAGGAAGCTGGAGTACCAAGAGAGACAAACATGGGGAAAACATGCAAACTCCACACAGAAACTGAGGAGTCAAACTCAGGACCCTCTTGCTGTGAGGCACAGTGTTGGGTAAGTTACTTTAAATTAGTAACTTAGTTACATTACTAGTTACTTCCATCAAAAGTAACTCAGTTACTTCAAGTTACTCGTTACTTTAAAAGTAACTAGTTACTAGGGAAAGTAACTTTGGTTTTACTCAGACTTCTCTTGTTAATGTGTTGCTTCCGTAACTGGATACCCAGCCAGACTGCCAGTCTTCTAGCTTGCTTACTTGCCACAAGTGCACTGTGCCACCTACCAATAGAAAGGAAAAAATAATGTGCATATTTCCACGAGAGAAATCACGCCTGGACCATAAATCGACTGCCGCCATGATTCTAGCCTACGTCACAGCGTCATGTGCGCTTTTACATCAACACAAAAACTGCAGTCGTGGTGCTTTTGATTGTACTCAGAACTCAGAAATTCTGCCTTCTGAATAGGAAGATGTAGGTAACACCAGACTGCAGATGAGCTGCATTCAGGGCTGGACTGGGACAAAAAAATCGACCCGGGCATTTTCACTACAGACCAGCCCGCCATTATAGGAAAAATCAAAAAGCCTTTGAATGAAAACAAACGCTGTTGTGACAGTGATGTACACTGTCTTGATGGTATATATGTATCAATCTATCAATTGTTTGTTGTAAGACTCAGATAATTATTTATTAAAAGCTAGACATTTTAAATGAGAATAAGAATGAAAAGTATTTCTTTGTGCCCCCCTTTCCCTGTTAATGCCCTACCTGGCCCCCTGGCATCACTTTGCTAGATCCGCCCCTGCACAGTTACCAGCTGTCAGCTACTTAGAAAAGGATCCTGGTGTTATTTGTCTCTCAGAAACAGTTCATAACGTCAACTCATTCATGTGACCTAAAAGGTAAACCTGTTTCTCCATCACCTGTTCAGCTCTGATGATTCAGTAAGGACATCTCCTGGTTTCATCTTCATGTTTCCTTCTCACCACATATCCAAACCGATATCATGACCAGCAGCTTTACAGCTGTGGCTCCAGCAAACATCAGCTGCTACTAGAATTTAATATTAAATAAATTCTAACAACAGCTGATCAAGCTTAAACGTGCTGCTCTTGTTTAACGCGACATCCGCTGGTTTCCTCTTTCTGGCGCAAAGTGGGCGATAAACAAACAAGACAGAAAAGCCGATCAGCTGATCATTGATCAGTTTCATGATTGAAGTAGAAACAGGAGAGGGAGGGGGGAGAATGAGAGAAGAAGAGGCAGCTGTGCAGCGTAAACACAGAATAACTCCAGCTTTGTGTCTTTTTCATTGTAGCTGAAGTGCGGGACAAACTGTTCCTTTTCACCTCAATACGAAACGCATAATGTTTTCTCTGAATACGAGGCGATTCCGTTTTTAGGGCACGGTTGGCAACTCTAATAATTAAGCGTATGAACAAAATAAAGTTCAACATCAGTAACATAGCACCCACACAGCTGTATAGAAACTCCGTCATGCTAGCTAGCACGCATGATACGAAAAAAGTCAGCATAACGAAAATAAACTCCACCTAAACTTGGTTTATATCTGACCCAGATAGACTGCAGGTCATAACTTCTTACCTGAAGTTCAGTTCACCTGATACTCGGACGGGCGGCCGCTTCGGGTCTCTCCTCTTGCCTCCCTTTTCCTTCATCCACCTGCTGGCCTCCACCACTTGCTAATGTTACTGAATCTGTGGAAGCTCTGCGATAGCCACCACGAAGTAACGAATAACGAGCCTATCTAAATCCCAGTAACAGTAGCGCGTTCCTGATTTTGGCATAATAACTAGTTACCGTGCTCGTTACCACAATATTAACGTAGTTACTGTAACGCGTTACTTAATAACGCGTTAGTCCCAACACTGGTGAGGCACGAATGCTAACAACCACCTCCTGGCGTTACAATATTTTAAATAATAAATATTCTTCATATAAAACCAAAGAACTGAGCAATTTTATTTGAGAAATTATTCACACCTGAACCCCACACACACTAACCTGTAGGAGCTTCATCAGATGTAGAATCTTTGTCTGACAGAGAGAGGTAAAATATTATACATGTGAGACAAAAATAGGTGAGAAGGCAAACAGGTGAGACAGTACAGTAGGGCTGCTCAATTAATCGAATTTTAATCTCGATTACGATCTGGGTTTTCAACGATCATTAAAAATGACTGAGCCGATTATTAGCACCTCCCTCGTGCTTTACTCTCGCGCTGCTCCGTGTGGCAAATCGAGCGCACCTCTCTGCGTTTCGAACACGCGTCACAACAATTAAGAGGACCGAGGGGAAGCTCGGAAAGCTAAGCAGAAGTTATTTGGAGAGGAGAGGATAATGGCTGCTGAAGAAAGAATGCCGTTGGTTGAAAAGAGAGGTAAAACGACTTCAGTGGTGTGGAAACCAATGTTCCCTCTAAGCTGCGCACGTGCGCAATTGCGCACTGCTGGCACGGTCTCTGCGCACAGAAAATCTGCCTTGCGCACCAAAAAAATCTAACCTGAATTGAAATTAAAATTAAAACTTTAACAATTCTGTTTTGCAGTGTTAGTCAGTAAGTGACTGGCTGCTCCTGTATGGGATTAGAACGATGCCACCTTATCCTATAGTCCAGCCAATAATGCGATTCACATTCGTATATACGCAGCCAATCAACGTCGCTGACAGGCTATGACAGCGTCCTTATGTGGTGCTAAAACACCGGTGTTTTAGCTAGCAAAGCGTGTGGCTGATGTGCAGTGAAGCCACATTAATGACAACGTGTACAACCATTGGAGATGTGAGCAGGACAGACGGAACAATTGACGGAAAAAGTGTGGACTTTATACCAGTTTTTAAATTGTGTTGATAGGCCACGTAAAACCAGAGTTATGATAAAAATATCTGCAATGTTTGGTTTTCTTCCTGAATACTATCGTTGTTTATATTTACTGCGGGAAGAAACGGTAAAAACGGCGTTTTATAAGGAAAACCTGGAAAGCACTCTCCGCCTGTGAGCAAAAACAAAACCAAAAAAACCCCACCCTTTCCTATTGGTCGAAAAAAGTACCGTGTCGACCAATCAAAAAATGATATGGCAACGTGGCATCTAGTTGTTAAGAAACGGGGGAAGTTTTAGGAGTGACGGCGGTGTTCTGAGATGTGAGAGATTTGAGACGTTTAGCGCAAATCTTGTGTAGTTAGTGTGTAGTGTAGTCAATAGTTTTGTTGTGTGTGTCAGAACAATGAGGCGGCTGCTGAATGTTACAGGTGTTATAGGAGTGATACATCTCCTGTTGTCAGGCCTGCAGGTATCAGGCTGTTGTTCTCCTTCATCTCATAGTGGACAGAAATTATTTTTTGGAGTGGCACAAATAATTTGTGTGGCATCAGATTTGATGCAGAACAGCTGATTGTTCTGTAAATAGTTTGAAATGTTTATTTAAAAAACGCCTTGGCTGCATTAAAAAAAAATAGCTGCAAAAAACTTTGTTGTTTGCCAAACTGAGTTACTTTTTTGAAGTAGTAACTATATAATTAATTGCCCAACATTGGTCATTATATACTGTATTTTGCAGACAGAGAGTTATAGGACTCTCCCAGACCACAGACTCATAATACAAGTCAGAGCTTTATGAAAAAAAAGAAAGAAAGAAAGTTGTGTTTTCAAAATTGGAGTTCAAGTTATTTTTACTTCCAATAGTGTTAACATACTACACAGGTCATGAACAGGATTTTTTAAATTTTCATTGTAAGTGGGCTAAAGCAGTTAATTAAAAGTAGTCTAACATAAATGTAAATGCTGTAATTTGATTATTTTAATAAACCATGTAACTTGGATGGATTAGATGCTGGCGTGACCACAGTGCACACGTCTGATGTCGCTCACAGTGGTCCAAGGGACCGCTCAGGGAGTTTGTGTGTTCACTCAGACACATGAAATATTTGAGGGAACATTGGTGGAAACATTATGGGTTCGTGAGTCAGGCGTGGATCAAATATTGTGCAGTATTTTGAAGTTCACTAAACATAGATGTTTACATTTTTCATTTATTTTTTTTATTGCAAACATTTGCACTGTAATCAGTATTTGCACACTATTTTATATTATTTTTTGACAATCTTTAAAGCCATTATTCAATACATTGTTATTGTTAAATAAATATCGTCAAATAATCGAGATCTCAATTTCAGTGAAAATAATCGTGATTATCATTTTTGCCATAATCGAGCAGCCCTACAGTACAGAGATGAAATAGAGACAAGTGAGAAAGCACACAGGTATTTACCTGTCGATGTGGCATGTATTCCAGCATCTGCAAAGTGAAGAAACACTTTCATTAGGACAGGCAGGTTCATCAGTGACATTTTACTCAGATTGTCAATCAGAAGAGACAGGTGACTTTTACCGCTGGAGTCGATGTCTCCCTCCACCAGCACGATGAGCAGAGAGAACAGAGAGAACAGAAGAACAACGTTCCTGCAACAAAAACACAACAATCAGTTTGACTTCCTGAGGCAAAAAAGGCATTTAAGCCTAATTTTGGTGCAAAGTCAGAAACTTTTCAATCTGGGATGAATCTGTTTAAGTTTCACATCCCTGTGACCTCTGAAATTTAATGCTTCAAAATAACTGGCCAAAAGACTGCCCTGATATGTTGCTTCCATAATTAATTTGGAAATTCTTATCACATGAAGTTTGTTTTGAAGGTGGCACTGGGAATAAAGATTATTCACAAGTCTGATTCTGTTGTTTTCATTGTTTTTACTGGGATCAGATTAGCTTCAGGAAAAATATACATGTATTGATTTAACATTTGAAGAACAAAAACACAAATCAGGGATATTTTTTTCTTACAGGTCAAACTAAGAAACATCTATTTTAAGCTTTCAGCTGATCAGCTGTCAGACCATGATTACCTGTGATGTAACATGAGTGATTTGAATAAATTCTTTAAATGCTTGTTTAAAATTAAGCTAACTGTAATTCAGGTTTCTTCAGTGCAGTAAAAAATCCCTTTAGAAGTTTATAAGCTCAACTTTTACAATTAAAATGAAAACAAAAAACAAAACAAAAACAAAAATTTGAAAACTAATTTTCAATATAGTATTTTTTAATGTAAAATTTATAACACATTCTTTTATTTTATTTTGGATGTACAGGTGCAGAAAAAATGTTTTCTTTTTGCATTCTGAAATTTTAAAAAGCAATAAAACATGTTAGCCCTGTTTACACTCTATATAATAATTACATTTTAATTTATATTAAAATTGTTTTATGTAATATCTAGGAATGCAATTTCAAACTCAAAGAAGAACACTAACACAGAGTAATGAAGAGCTGAAACAAGCAGGAAGCTTCAAGAATATATCCTGATTTCATTGATTAATATTTCACTCTGTGGAATAAACAATAAAAACACACTAAGATGAGAGGATGGACGTACCTGTTGAGCATAGTGCTGTGATGTCAGACAGGGGATTAGTACAGGTAGGCAGACGGTTGACTGTTTACAGTACTTCAGTGTTTCCCTGCAGGAATCGTCAGGTTCTGAGAATCTGCAGCAGTTTATATATCGACCTAAATGTCAGAGTGTGTGTGCGAGAGTTTCAGGTTACGGCGTTAAAGACAGGAAGAGGATGACTCCCAACCAGGTGAGTTTTCCTGAATGTATGAGGACCATGAGTCTGACACCGGTGACCAAAACTCTGGAAATGTTGATTTGACAACCTTTATTAATTCACATTATTTCAAAGAGACTGTGTGTTGTGTGTGTGTGTGTGTGTGTGTGTGTGTGTGTGTGTGTGTGTGTGTGTGTGTGTGTGTGTGTGTGTGTGTGTGTGTGTGTGAGAGAGAGAGAGAATACCTTAGCACACACACACTGGTCACATTTCACTCAGACACTGAGATCCTCCAGTAGAACCTGAACAATACTGAGAGCAGAACAACAATGCTTCACCTGAAACCTGGCCCACTACAGACCAGGACCCTCTCAGACATGACCCACTACAGATGAGAACCCCCTTAAATGTAACCCACTACAGACCAGGACCATCTTAAAACTAACCAACTATAGACGAGGAACCCCCTCAGACTTAACCCATTACAGTCCAAGACCTCCTCAATTCAATTCAGTTATCCGAGAAGCTTCTTCATTTCTAACAGTTGATGTAAAGTCCCATTTCACCTCACTTCACTATTTCACCTCAAGTTGGGCTGTCATGATGGTCATGTGAGCCATTAGGGTTACATGGATGTGGCAGTTTAATCATCTGGATAGCCCTCTAATGTATCCACCACCCCCTCAAGTGTCCTCACAAGGACAGCTACAGAAGCATATGTGTGTGTGTGTGTGTGTGTGTGTGTGTGTGTGTGTGTGTGTGTGTGTGTGTGTGTGTGTGTGTGTGTGTGTGTGCGCGTGCAAAATTACTTCTCTCCTTGGAGATCCCCCACCCCCTTGTCCCGCCAGCAAACTGACACACAGATAAAAGTGGAAGGGAGTTGCAAGTGTGTGTGTGTGTGTGGTATTTGGCTATCAAAGGTTCTTCTGTCTGAAAATGTCTTTCTTTGTAAATGGAGACTTGGCTGAAGGGCTGAAGAAGCTTTTTAAAGCAGCACTGCTTCTTTCAGCCTCTGCTGCAGCTTTGAAACACTATAAGGTCAGATTTACATGTTTATAGAGCCTCCATCCATTAATCAGTCTACCTATCCTTTCTTTTATTCATCTCTCCATCCTCTGTCTTTCTAACAGCATCCCACAGGAGAGGACGACCTGAAATAGAAAGGAGCTGTAGGAAGCACATTGTACTCTAAACACAGGCTTATATCTGAGAATTAGTTTGAGCCACTTTAACCTAAAGTGTGGGCATCAGAACCACTAGAAACCAGCAGAGACAGAAACTGATTGAAACTGTCACTAAAAGCCCAACTAAACCCTCACAGATGTCACTTCACACTCAGTTATTTATCTATACAACTTTCACATAGCAACTTATCATGTGTAACCCACATGTGCATAATCAGAAGCATACTTTTTCCTGAATTACCTGCCTATTATATTCACAGTATTCATTTATTTTGTCTGGAAGGATTTGCTAGCTTAACATACCTATTAGCTTAGCTCTTTATATTCCTTCGACCTGCAGGAATATACAGAAACTGTCACTGCCTATATCTCAAAGTGCATTGATGATGTCACAGGGACCAGGACTATCACTGTCTGGGCCAACCAGAAACATGGCTCACAGGTGAGGTCTACAGGCTTCTGAGGGTGAGAAATGTGGCCTACAGAGTAAGGGATGAGGTGAGCCTAAAAATAGCATGGGTAAACCTTTCTTGGGACCATTTTGACCATTTTGATTTCCAATGATTGCAATTTTCAACTGCCCTTTACTCAGCCCTCACACGTCTGGACACAAGAGACTCATATGTTAGAATGCTGTTCATAGATTTCAGTTCAGCATTTAATTAATCATTCTCACCAACTCATTCACAAACTGGATCTGCTGGGGATCAGCACCTCACTTTATAGCTGGCTGCTGGATTTCCTGACAGGAAGGGGTGGGCAGCAACACCTCCAGCATAAGAACACTGAATTCGGGGGCTCCCCAAGAATGTGTGTTGAGCCCCCTTTTGTTAACTCTGCTGGCCCACGACCACACGCTAATCACACAGCTCCAACCTTTTCATCAAATTTGCAGATAACACAACTGTGATAGGTCACATCAGCAACAACAGTTGTTCGTGGCAGTTTTTTCCAACTCAGGAAGATTGCTAAACTCAAAAATGTCATCTAAAGATCTGAAAACCATTATCCATGCCTTCATATCATCACGTCTTAACTACTGTAACTCTCTCTATTTGGGTGTCTGTCACTGAAGCCTGTCCCGCATGCAACTTGTTCAAAATGCAGCCGCAAGGCTCCTGACAGGTACCAGAAAGAGAGAGAGTATTATTGCAATACTCCCCATGGCTCCATGGCTTGGCTCCAGGTTAAATTTCAGGTTAAATTTGCACCTACCCACTCGAACTCTGCGTTCCTCCAGTCAGATGCTTTTGTACTTTTGTATATGTGCATATGTGCATGTACATATATATTTCTACAAACAAGTGAATATAAGAGTCTGCCTCTGTGTGTGTATATATATATGGATGTGTTACATATATTTTTAGAATGTTTCTTATCTATTTTAATGATATTTTTATTTGATTATATTATCTTTCTGTTCAGCATTTTGGGCGACACTTGATGTCTTTTAAATGTGCTATATAAATAAAGTTGACTTGACTTGACAATGATGAGACCTACTACAGGAGTGAAGTTAACCATCTGGCTGAGTGGTGCAGGGACAACAACCTTTCCCTGAATGTGAGAAGACTAAGGAGACTATCATAGACTTCAGGAGAGTTTACACCCTGCACACCACCACATTAATGGTGCTGCTCTGGAGAGGGTAAGCAGCACCAACTTCCTGGGTGTGCAAATCTCAGAAGATCTCTCCAACAACAACGCTAGTCCCTTCGCAGACTAAAGAGCCTCTGGGCTAGAACCAGCAGACTGAGAGACAACTTCATCCATAAGGCTGTCAGGAAGTTGAATTCTCTCCTGCTCCCTTCTGACTGCCATACACATGAACTCCAGACCCCCCCCCCATTTAAAACATGGAAGGAGCATGGTACCAATGATCCCTTGCCAGATAGCAGCTGGTGTCAGCATGGCCCCTCCAGTGAACCCTCAATGTCTAGGTGGACACTGGCACCAGAGGTGAGGCTGGATAAATGGTCCGTCCTCTGAATGCCAGGCCCTTTATGTCATGATCATTTTTTGCTGTAGAAAGAGGTTTTCTTTCCACGCACACTGTACAGCGGATGCTAATGTTTTTGTCACTTTTTTGGAATCAAACTGAAAGTAATGTCTGTACTTCCAAGCTTTAAATGCTGCATGGTCGTGCTCTCTCTCGCACTCCATATTATCCATTGTTGATCTACAGGAATGACTGTATAAAATATGGACGACCTAAAATATGGCGCCCAAAAATTAAGCCAAAACGTCCCTATCGCCCCCTGGTGTCTGGCTGCCTCCTCCATGTTAGCTGATGGGTCTGGGGGCTGACTAAAATTTAAAAAAAAAATTCTCCTCAGATAATTTTTTTCCAAAGATGCTTTCTTTAATTATCAGTAGTTCTCATCGCGCTGAATTATGTTCAAGGGCTCTCCTTTCTTATAAGCTTGATTCTATTTACTACCATAATGCTGTTAAATTTGGGTGCAACATGATCATAACTTGGCAGACTGGCAGCTGCAGTCACGGAGAAACTTGCGTATATCTGTTGGGGAATGGCAGATAGAGTGGGGACGCTGAGAGGTCCAGGGTTTATGTTACAAAACCACAACCATCTGTTACAAACACATTTAACTTACTGAAAAAGTGCACACTTTTTGAAGAACATCTCAGGCTCTCAGTTTGAAAGCTAATCCTTAGCTAGGTCATGAGACCTAGTTAGCTATCCGTTATCTTCACTCATTGTAGTAACTCCAAAACTAAGTGATGAAAACAGTACAAATGTACTGAGTACCACAAAAGTACCACATGATGTGGTGTCAGTGAAAGCTGCAGCTGTTTTATTGATAAAGTTAAAGACAAAAAGTCAAAGGGATTAATCATCCATGTAACTGTGTCACTATATATCAGCATTAAGAGCACCTCAGCTTAGTGTTTCAGATGCTGCTGATCTCAGACCTGCAGAGCTTCTTTTTTAAACACCGAATGTAGTCAGCTGCAATGAAGAGCACAGAGATTTTCTCTGACACAATTGAATAAAACTTGATGAAGGTCAAAGGTTGTCACTTGTATGGTGAGCTAAAAACTTGTGATCTGGAATTCTTTCACAGTTTTTTTTGCCAATATTCTGTTATTTACCATAAAGTAATTCAGAGTCATTGCCAGAGTCATGGTGGTGAAGATCATGAGTCCTACATGATCCCTGCGATGAGCTTCAGTCTTCCTGATGTTTCTGAAATGATGCCTTCTCAGTGGGTCAGCAGAACATCTGGCACAGGACAGCTGTGATGAAAGAAAGGGAAGAAGTTTCTCCAAACGCCTGGACCCACAAAACCCAGCTCGGTCCTGATGGTCCCCCTCACTAGTTTTCCCCCAGGGTGGATGTAGCTATTGATAATAATGTGCATTGTATTATTAAATGAAAAGAACAAATTACACTTCTATGAAACCTGCTGCTGTCGTTTTTATTTAAAGTTTCCATGGCTTCCAGGCTATAGAGTGCTCTGTGAGTGTAATAGGTCTACAACTGTTTAAATCTTCACTTTTATATCATCCTCACTCTTATGTTAAAATCTCAAAGGACCACATTACATTTTTGATATTAACAGTAACTCAGGGCCTCTGTGGAGTGTGCTTTGTCTAAAAACGGAGAAAAAAATCAGTGCTGAATCATTCTTCTGGCATGTGATTCTGGTAACCACATTGTTCTGGTCTTGCTTGACCTAGCTGCTGTCTTTGACACAGTAGACCACAATATTGTAATATCTCGATTAAATGATGTAGTGTCATGGTCCTGAGTCTGTGTCTCAGTGGTTTTGGTTATTATCATCTTGTGTTTAAGGTTAATTCTTGTTTTCATGTTCTTTGGGGTTGGGTTTTGGTTATATTTTGAGCTCCTTCTGTTCTGTGTCTCTGTGCCTGCCCTGGTCCCATGTCTCTGTGTTTCCCCTTAGTCTGTGTCTGTAAGTCCAGTCTGTGCGTTTCCTGTTTTACTTTGAAGGTCCGTGTCTCAGGTTAATGTATTCTGTTTTGTTTCCCTCAGTCTATTCAGGTTTGAGCTGTTAAGCCTGCAATAAAGCAGTGATTTTTGAGTTTAGTTCTGTTTCCGTGAGTCTGCACTTGGGTTCTTTTCCTGTCTGCACATAGCAATTATGTGACATGTAGTGGGTATTGGTAGCACTGCACTTAATTGGGTTAGGTCTTATTTGGTAAATAGAACTTTCTCTGTCAGCCTTCTAAGTTCCGAATCATCTTCTGCTTCTCTGTCATGAGGCGTCCCACAGGGCTCAATTTTAGGGCCACTGCTGTTTTTACTGTATTTATTGCCTCTGGGTTCCATCCTTAGAATGGGATCTCTTTTTGTTTTGGAGGAAGGCAGGTTCAGGGTTTAGATAATCAGCATCATGGGCTCATCCGATCAGAATGAGAATAAGCAGTCATCTAATCATTCACAGGGTTCTCCTTTTATTCTCAACTCAATAAAGCAAAGAAGGAAAGACACACATGGACTGCTATCTCTCAGCTGCCGCCCCATGTGGGAGTGAAGGAAGAGTGAGGGGTAGGTGAGTGCAGTCCTTATATAATGAGTGACAGGTGAGTGCAATTAAGGCCAAGCACCACACCCAATTAAAGGTGAGGAAAAGAAACAAGGTGCATCTGGTGAAGTGAATGTGCTAAAAGGTGAGCCTTTACAACAGCCGCCCCCATATTTCTACTGAGAAATATGTTGAAAGGGTTAAAGTTGTTCTTTTTCATGAAGCGGGGGCAGAGGAATCAGACATGCTACAGGTTTGATATAGGTTCAGGGGGGGGTCAACCTGGAGGTTGACAATGCAGGCCAGACTGTTCGGGGGCCGACCATGTAGCCAGCGGTGGCGACCAGCCACGTGGGATGCAGCTGCAGGCCCAGACCTGCAGACCGTCGGGCAGTTTTGCAGGCGCTGGGGGTAATTTACGGCACTTGGCAGGGGCAGGACCAGGTGATCCAGGAGCAGGTGGCGCCCTGACCACTGGCGGAAAGTTAGCCACAGGCGGTGGAACTGGTGATAGCGGCACTGCCGGTGACGACGTAGGTACTGCTGATGGTAGAGTAGGAGGTGGCTGAATGAATTCAGAGCCATCAGTGGACACGAGGATGTGCTGGAGCGGTTCACCTGAACCTGTGCAGCCTGATGAGTTCTAGCACAACGCCAACACCGTTTGTTTCTCTTTATCCAGTTTATCTTCTCATCCTTTGTCTTGTTGATGAACTCAGGGCACTTGCTAATGTGGTGTTCAGGTGAGCAACAATATGCACATCTTGCCTTAGTCATTATGATGGGTTGTGCTGCCTGTACAGGATCGGATGGATTTGTCCCATGTAATAGTGTTGTAAGTGGAGAGGTTGAGCGGGGTCTTCATCTAGAGGAACAGCAGGTTGAACACATGAAATCTGGTGCGGACCTTGCAGTTGTGTGGCCAGGAAATTAAAAGGAGTCTCATCTGGTGTAGGAAAAACTGGTCTAGGCAAACCACTTGAAGGAACTGCAGCATCCAATATTGTTGAATTAGGGAAAGGAGGGCTAGCAGCCGGAACTAAACCAGACTGACGGCTAATCTGTGGGGGCTGCAAGGGTGATTGACAGGTTGCTGTATCAATCACTGGGAACTGCTCATGTTGCTGATGCGTTTGGGGAATGGCTTGTAAACCACATACAGAGGATTTGCTTTCATCAGATGAGACAGTGTGAATTGAAGATCTGGAGGAACTGCGAGAATGGGGAGGAGATAACTGAATCATAAATTGCCTAATCTCCCTCATCGTCATCAGGAGTTCCCTCATCACCTCATCTTGATTGGTGGGTAAAGGAGCAGGTGATGTCTCTGGTTGGCTTTCTGACTCTCCGTCAGGATCCTGCAGCCCATGTGTGTCTGTGTCACTATGCTGGCATTCTGTTTGACTCTCTGTATCACATCTAGCACTTATACTCCCAGGGTACTGAACGTCATACTGCAGGTGGGTAGGAGGTCGCCTTCCACGTCCAGAACTTCTCAAATCTCCAGTCAATGGCTGCTGTGAATCCATGACGCTAACACTACTCTGGCTCGGAGGACCATGTTTTGGAGTGTTACGTCCCTCTGCAGCCCCTAATCATCTTAATATGTTCAGCTGGTGCTAATTGGCCACACCTAGCCAGGGGTGGATAAAGGCATACCTGAGGCAAGCTTTCTGGGGAGCTCACTTGTCTTTGCATTGGTGGCACCAGCCATTTTAGCCAACCTGCTATGCAATTTTAAGATAAAACCTCTTCTCACTAACACTCTGGTATTCATCTCCTTTTTTTATGTTGCGGCTTTTGAGCCGGGTCGTAACATAAGTGGGGGCTCGTCCGGGATCATTCGGATATTTTAGTGGAGTCTGAATATCAGTTTGTTTGACTTTTAAGTGGGTGAGCGAAGGTGTTCACTGTGATTGAGCAACATCCCTTTAGTAAGTGTGTTTCAGCTGGGTGGCTATGCTGCCCTTCCATCGGAGCACTTGTTTGTTGTTTTGCTTTGTTGTTTTAATTTGTTGTGTTTGGTGGTTATCCTGGGTGGGGGTACGCTTTAGGGTTTGGTGGGAGACTGTACCCCTGGTCTGCTGCCTACCCTTGAGTTTGTGTTTAAAGTTGCCTCGAGCCCGGTACACCACTGAAGACTAGACAGGTCAAGTTTTGTTTTTAGCCTTTTAGGATGGGAGTTGCTCACAGTTAATTAGTGGCACCAAACTTGGCAGGTAGGTTGTTTTTAAGTTGGCATCATGTGTACTGTGTGTGCATATGTCAGTGTTGATGGATGCTAATGAGATCCTCATGAGGTGAGTGTTTTGTGCTGTGACCTTTAGTGTTGTAGGGAATATGGCTGTTTTGTTGGATCACTTGTGAGTGTTGTTGGCCAGGTGATGGCAATAACACTGAGGGGTGCTGACCCACCCTTGATGTGATCATTGTGTGGCCATAGCTCTCCATTTGTGGTTGGTCACTAGTGTGTTTGCTTTACTGAACTTTTTGGATTAAAGTAACTTGTTGTGGTATAGGGCCACTTGTATGTGACTGTTTGTGTGGTGGAGACAACAGATCACTTAGTTGTGATTATTTGTTCCTACTTTTGGTTTTGTGTTGTAGGTCAGGTAATCGTTTTGGGTTGGTGACTGTTGTGCTCCTTTGTGTTGGTCACATGTTACTTTGTGTGCGTGTTCAGTGTGGTAACTTCAAATCCTCATGCCCATCCATGCTTACAGATGCCAACTATAATGTGAACACTGTGCTTCTGTTAGCTTTTACTTTTATTTCAGGTTTGTGGGTCAAGGACCTGAAGGCTTCAGAGGGGCTTTTAATAAATTTAGGGGTCCTAGAGGAACCCTTTTGAGGGAGGAGGTGTTACGTCCCTCTGCAGCCCCTAATCATCTTAATATGTTCAGCTGGTGCTAATTGGCCACACCTAGCCAGGGGTGGATAAAGGCATACCTGAGGCAAGCTTTCTGGGGAGCTCACTTGTCTTTGCATTGGTGGCACCAGCCATTTTAGCCAACCTGCTATGCAATTTTAAGATAAAACCTCTTCTCACTAACACTCTGGTATTCATCTCCTTTTTTTAATGTTGCGGCTTTTGAGCCGGGTCGTAACATGGAGGAAGGCAGGTTCAGGGTTTAGATAATCAGCATCATGGGCTCATCCGATCAGAATGAGAATAAGCAGTCATCTAATCATTCACAGGGTTCTCCTTTTATTCTCAACTCAATAAAGCAAAGAAGGAAAGACACACATGGACTGCTATCTCTCAGCTGCCGCCCCATGTGGGAGTGAAGGAAGAGTGAGGGGTAGGTGAGTGCAGTCCTTATATAATGAGTGACAGGTGAGTGCAATTAAGGCCAAGCACCACACCCAATTAAAGGTGAGGAAAAGAAACAAGGTGCATCTGGTGAAGTGAATGTGCTAAAAGGTGAGCCTTTACAACACTTTTCATTGTTATGCTGATGACTGCCAAATTTATTTGCCACTAAAGCAGAAGGATGGCATCTCCATAAAACCTCTCTTGACATCTAGATGACATTAAAGCTTGGTTGGGTTTAATTTTTTTATTTTAATTTTAATGAGGATAGCACAAGGACAGATATAAAAAGGACAGATCAGGAAGGTCTGGTTGAATGGCCAAAAGTAATACGTTTCAAACAAAAGGGGAAGACATAGATAGAAGGGTGAGAAAGCACAGGAGGATTGGAGGACCATGACACACGTGGCTTAAAGACTGTGATTCCCTTGAAGTTACCTCTGGTATCCACCACCTGGTTTGGATATTGTAGTGTGGGACATAATTATTTTATCTTCTTTTGAAACTTTGTTCAGTTACAAAGTAATAAATAGTCTCTTATTTTTGTGCTAATTACATTTTAAGGGAGAGAGACAGAATATCAGCAACAAATTCTAAAAAAAAAAAGAAAAACCCACTTTACATAAAAGTAATAAATTGATTTGCATGTCAATGTGTGAAATTACTATTTGATCCCTTATAACACAGCAGGAATTATGGTTCCCACAGAATGGCACCGTGCCCATGTGGCACACAGTTTGCAATCAACCAATTAATCAATTAATAACAGATGTGACTGATCTCAACTCATTATGCGTATAAAGCACAGCACTCCTCAAAATCAGTTTCATCCATTCAAACTTCTCCAGCACCATGGGCAACCCCAAAGACCTGTCAAAGGACATTGGGGACAAGACTGTAGACCTCCACAAGGCTACAAGATCATCAGCTAGAAGCTTGGTGAGAAGGTGACTACTGTTAATGCAACTATTCAGAAATGCAAAAATTATAAAAGGACCATCAATCACCCTCCGTCTGGGGCTCCATGCAAGATTTTAATTATTGTCACATGCTGCAGCGCCACTAAGAACTAATCCAACACAACTGTACCAACCAGATTAAAACCTGTTTCAATATCTATTATAATCTATTTAATAATAGATAATTTAATAATTTAATAACAGGGAACTCGGATGTTCTTCCTGGGATCTGCTGGAGCCATTCGCCTAGCTTGGGAGTCACTGCACCAGGTGCACTGACTATCACTGGGACAACTGTTACTTTCACCCTCCACACCTTCTCAAGCTCTACAGGAAGGGCCAGAGTCGTCTCTATTTTCTGAGGCGGCTGAGGTCCTTCAACATCTGTTGGACAATGTTCAGGATTTTCTATGAGTCTGTTGTGGCCAGTGCTATCTTCTATGCTGTTGCATGCTGGGGCAGCAGGTTGAGGTGTGCAGATGCCAGCAGACTAAATAAACTGATCCACAAGACCAGTAATGTTGTGGGGATGGAGCTGGACTGCCTTAGGTTGGTGTCGGAGAGGCAGATGTCGTCCAAGATAAAGACAATGTAGGATAATACCTCCCACCCACTCCATGATATGCTGGCTAGCCACAGGAGCACGTTCAGTGAGAGACTGAGATTACCAAAAAGCACCACTGAACAACACAGGAAATCATTCCTGCCTGTGGCCATCTCCCTGTACAACTCCTCCATTTAATACACTGGAGAAACAGCAATAGTTACACCGTTTTTGCACACACTGTTTCTACTCAGTAATAATCCTGTCAATATTATTGATATTTATTTATAATCACCTCTGTCAATCCTTGATATTTATTATTGAGTGATTTGTTTATATTGTGCTATTTCTTAAATTTGTAAATCTGTAACATATTGTGTGGTTAAATAGTTTAGTCTGTTTCTGTTACTGTTACTGTATTGGAGCATATGCAACCCACATAATTTCATTAGGGATTAATAAAGTATTCTGATTCTGTTTCTGATTCTGATACCCTCGAAGGAGAAAGCTTAGGCAGCCACATGCCACATAGTCAGAATGCAGCAGCCTGGGTTTGAGTCTGACCTAAAGTCCTTTGCTGCATATCTTCTCTACTTTCCTGTCTCTCCACTGTTGCTATCCATTAAAGGCAAAAATACCAAAAACATAATATTCAGAAGGCTCCTGGAGCCACAGGAGCACACAAACTCCTCCACTATGACAAGGTGGGGGGGGGTTTTAAGTTTTATTTTTCTTATATGGTAGGATCTTTACCTTATAATATGAAACACATTGAAGCGAATGCTGTTGTGAATTGAGGCTATTTAAATAAAACTGAATTGCACTCAATTTCAGCTTTGGTAACCTCTACTGCTATCTGTATTTTCAATAGTCCTCATTAGATGTTTTCTGTGTATCAGACCTTTCTCCACATTCTCTCTCAGAAAACTGTCCCTCTTCTGTCTCATTGTGAGGTTACATGTCAACTCCTGGAGCTAGATGTTGGGGCTAACTCGTGTGTCACAGGACAAAAGCAGACTGACCTTATAAGGATGTGTGTTCTTTTCATTAAGGTGAAGAATTCAGACTGTTATTAGTCTCCTGGATTACTGCTAACTGATCTTTAAAGTTCAGGTGGATGACAGAGAGCCAGCACGGCAATAAGTCTCACCTCTCAGATCGCCATCAGCAGGATGAATTACAGGCATACCAGACAGGATCACTACATGAAACTGATCCCAGATCAGCTGATATAAACCCGAAGCACACTGTGTCTGTCTGCGTCAATTCATCCAACCTGAAAGTCATGTTCAAAACACAAGCTGCATCAGTAACACACATTAGCATAGACACAGGTTGATATGAGCTACTCAGTGAAGGTGACCTCTGACCTTTTACATGTGTCATCACTGCAGCATTTGTGTGAAAATAAGTTTTGAATAGTGCATTCTCCGAGAGGCCAAGACGTTTTTACCACATCTGAATAAATTCCCTGAGGATGTTCCTGAGGTAGTTTATTCAAAAAAGAAAGCTCTATTGTCATATAATTTGCTGTGTGATAATCCATTATTATTGGATTGTGGGTAATTTTGTGTGGTTTGATCCAAAAAGGCTTGTGTGGACATCTGAACTGACCTCTGTTCTAAAACACATCTGATCTTTCTAATTCAGTCTTTGTGCACATGTTTCTCTGTAGACAAGCAGACTAAAGATTCAAATGTCACAATTAAAGTTTTTTAAGGCAGTTTGTGTTTTCACACTGCAACAAATACTGATGTCCAACACATCACATCGTTGAAGGAGGATGCCATAATAAAACCCCTAATAATAACAGCTAACAGCTCTTCACACAACACTGACACATCTGGACAATAGTAACACTTATGTGAGAATGCTCCGCCTTCAATATAGTTCAAGTTCACAAACTGGTTAAAAAATCAAACAACTTAGGACTCAGCAGCTCTTTGTGCACCTGGATATTGGACTTCCTGAGCAATAGACCCCAGAATGTCAGGATGGGAGAGCATACCTCCTCCACCCTCATTCTGAACGTAGGTGTTCCCCTTTTATACTCACTTTTTACCTATGACTGTTCACCAATTCACACCAGTAACACCATTATAAAATTTGCTGATGACACCACCGTCATAGGACTGATCAAGTACAACAATGATTCAGCCTCAGCATCTGAAGCAATGGTGTGACAACAACAACAACCTACATCTGAACACAGCCACGACCAAGGAGATGGTAATTGACTTCAAATAACAAAGAAGTCAGAGCCCTCCACCCTCTACATTGATGGGGAGGAGGAAGAAAGGGTAGAAAGCTTTAAATTCCTTGTGGTCCATATCTCGGCCGACCTTACCTGGCCCACAAACATTCCCCCTAGGTAGGAGAAGCACAACAAAGGCTGTACTTTCTCAGGAAGTGGCATCAGAACCAAAAACTGCTAATTAACTTACCACTTACCACCACCATCAACAGCCTTCTGACCTACTGCTGTAAACCCTGGTTCAACTGTTGTACTGTGGATGACAAGAGAAAACTGCAGTGGGTGGTGAGGCCGGCAGAGTGTGCAACTGGCACTTCACTAACTCCCCTCAGAGACATTTATACTGGCAGACTTCAGCAGAGAGCAAGTATCATCATCAACTCAGCTTAGAAGAAATTGCTTGTATGAATGGGTGTGATTGGGTGAATGTGGTATGTTGTATAGAGCGCTTTGAGTACTCCAGGAGAGTAGAAAAGCACTAGATAAGATTCAGTCCATTTAGAAGTCCCTTCCTTTGGTAAACGCTATAGGTCGATCAGGTCAAAGACAAACATACTCAGTAAAAGTTTCTATCCACAGGCTGTCAAACATGCCCTACCTCCACCCTGATTGAAGGTTAACTGTGCTGTTAACGTTTATGGACATTTCCACTGTATTTATAAACCATATTTATTATAATATAATGCAACCAGCATTCCTACCTTTAGTCCTACCTCTTACTCAATGTGCCCTACCACTGATCACTTGCTCCTTGCACCTGCTCCCTTATATGGCATATATAATTTGTATATAACTTGTACATATCTATGTCGATTCTGTGTTATTACATAACATTCCCTGTGTAGGCACCTTTTAAACTGTATTTTTCTTTCTCTTTCTATAGGAACTTTATTCTATTCTATTCTATTCTATTCTATTCTATTCTATTCTATTCTATTCTATTCTATTCTATTCATCAGGCTTTCATGAGCAGCAATAACCCAGAACCAACAGATCCTTATCAGATATTTAAAGTAATACATTCATTTTCTAAGTAAATTCAAATTAAATTAATCACATAACAAGATGTTTTAACTCTTTAACTGAATGGAGCTTCTAAGGATCAAACAATTGTTTCTGAACAGGTGTGAAGGGTTTACTGCACCACCTACTGGAGGTTTGCAGTCACTACATAGAGTGTGAAAAATACACAAAAACTTGCCCTGCTTTAGTGTTTAAATTTGTTTGAGTGTAAAGTAGGGTTAGTTTGATCTGTGAACCATCAAAAGCTGCTCTAGAGAATATGTAGGGGAAAATGAGGAGGATCAGTCCCTTTGAGCATATAATTTATGATTAAGCACCTTCTAGGCTTCAGTGTACATTTCAAATTTTTAAAAAAGTTGATATAGTTTCATTTACTTTTACTATATGTAAACACCTCATGACATCATTGTACAGCTGGTTAAGCTTTGATTAGGAGTCCATGTAAGTATCATAACTAACTGCTGGATAACTGTATACAGGGTACACATATGTGCAGAAAAATGTTCAAAGGTTAACACAGCCTCAGTCCTATTATCACAGGTGTATAAAATCCAACACTTCCAGGCTGCCTTTATAGACATTTGTGACAGAATGGCTTGTTCCAAAGAGCTAACTGAATTTAAGTGTAGCACTATAACAAGATGCCACTGTTGCAACAAGTCAGTTCATGAAGTTTCGTCCATTCTAAATGTTCTGGGAACAGCTGTAAGTGCTGTTATTGCAAAGTGGATCCATTTAGGAAACACAGCAGCTAAGCCATGATGTCTCAGACCACGTAAGTGGGTCACTGAGTGCTGAGGCTCAAGTGTGTAAAAGTCACAAACACTCCAAATCTCTTTTATTGACAACAGCACAAAAACTTTGCATCCCTGAAGTATATTTCAAACCTATTATTACTGAACTTGGTTTTAAGTTATTTGATTGCATTTGGATTATCATAATTCATTTTATGTGGGAGTCAGTCAGTCGTTACTCTCACATCTGCAGCTGATTCAAAATGCCGCTGCACAACTCTTAGCAGCAACTTGCAAAAGAGAGCATATATCCTCTATCCTGGCCTCATTCCACTGGCTGACGATATATTTTAGAGTTCATTTTCAAATTCTTATGTTTAAAATCTTTTCACAGTCTCACCCCCACCTTACCTCTCTCACCTTCTACACACCTTATCAGTCTCACAGGTCAGCTGACCAGCTGCTCCTGGAAGCACTAAGATCAGAGAGAGCAGGGACTTCTCTGTTGTTGCTCCTAAATTATGGAATAACTTGCCCTTGTACATTAGAGAGACCCCTTCACGCCCAAATTTTAAAACATGTCCTACAACCCACTTTTATTCTTTGGCTTTCTACCCCAGCAAGACTCAGTTTTTCGTTTAGTTATTTTACCTTTTTTAAGTGGTTATCATTTATATGTTATGCATTTTTATCATTCAGCTTCAATGTGCAGCACTTCCTCAGCTGTTTTAAAGTGCTTTATAAATAAAAATTGTATGGTGTGGTACCAGTACCAGAGTTTCATGGCTGAGTAGCTCCTGTAAGTGTAGCTGTAAATGGCCCAGTACTTCCATTCACATGTTATAGGTTCAGGTCCAGGTTTTTAGGTGAGAATAAACTGATCCTTAAAAGTTCGTTTTATCCACAATACTGAAATCTGTGCCTGTCATAAACTTAACAAAGGTTCAATGAATACAAGAGGTATTACAAAGGTGAAGGAAGCGGGGTTTAACCTGCCAGTTACATTTTGCACTTTGGAACTACAACAGAACAAATTTCAGAGTTACATCAGACAATGAAAAAAAAAAAAAAATTAACTTTAAGCCAAACTAAAAGATCAACAAATCAAAAATAACCAATTTTTTGATTTAGGATCAACATCATCAACATAAGTAGAGCTACAGTATAAAAAACTGTTTGCATTAAATGGCTGTAAATTCTCTGTTTATTGTAACTATCCTGTAATCTAGGGAAATACACGCTTTAAACATTTCCATAATTCAGAAGAACAAAACACAAAAACAGTTTGACAGAAGTTTTATTTCATTTGCAAACAAAACAAACATTTCTTATCAAAAATGACTTAAAGCAACAGAAACACAAATATGAGCTGAAGAACAGTGAGACAAACAGCAGCAGGTGAGCACAGCATCAGGACATCTTCTGGAACACAAACACCAGGTAGATACCTGCAGAGCAAAGACAGACGAGGGTTTTAGTGTTCAACAGTTTGTAGATCAATGGGCCCACATATGAATACATATTTTAAAAGTAAATCAAAGACAACAATGCTGAAATGTAAATGTTTTTACAAGCATCAGTTTAAATGTGTCATGTAAACAGCGGAGATGATCAGAAAGACTTACTGGTAGCTTCCCACTCAGATCTGCTCAGCGTTCCCTGCATACATGGAAATACAGGCAAATGTTGTAAAACTGGGTCGAACACCTGAAACTGTTTTTTTTTTTAAACTGAGCTTTGAGCTTTGGGGGTGGATGTGGTAGCTCATCTACTAATTGAAAGGTTGGTTGTTCAATCGCATGTTATATATCCTTGGGCAAGATACTGAAACCCAAGCTTCTCCCTATGCATCCATGTGTGAATATTAAAAAGTGCTTGAATGAATGTGTGTGAATGTGTGAATGAGACGTGGCATAAAACACTTGAGTGCTCAAGTAGAGTAGAAAAGTGCTATAAGAACCAGTCCATTTAACATTTACCATCTGAGCACGCTTACCAGGGGAGTTCTGACATCGGCTCGGTCACAGTGCTCTTTAGCATGACAGTATTCCTCTGCACTGTCTGAGGCTTGCTGACCATCCTCACTGGGAAATGGCTGAAAGCAAAACAAACTCTTAAAAAGACAGTAAGAACAGAAAACACGTGTTTACCATGTGACCATCCACAGAGTGGTGACAGGTTAAAAGAAAAACTGGACCTCTGAGCTACAGCGACAGATTCTCCTGGTTCTGGTGTGTTTTCTTTATCCTCTGATCAAACACTACTATGAGATGAATTGTTCTATTTATCCACAAGACACAGGAGCACACTAATGTTTATGTGGATTTATTGGAGGAAAATATTACCACACATCTAGCCAAACAGTAAAGCAGTGAACTTTTTTTTTTTTTTTTTTACAAAGCAAACAAAAAAAGAAAAAAACTGTTCATCCACTGGGTGCAGAGGAATGAAGTTATTCTTAAGGCTTAAGGAGGTGAAATGCCTCACTCAAAGTGTAATTGAGTCCTTTTCTTTAATTTGTCACCATTTGGATCTGTGTCCAAAAATTAACATGCTTGAATGTTGTGTTAATTCCATACCTAGTTTGCCTTCTGGCCACATCATTATTGTAAAAATAAAAAAATGAACTGATAACTCATAGTCAGTATTTGTTTTAATTAGTATTCTACCTCCAAAGCCATCATTTTCATCATGAGGCTGCGATGATTCTCCTTCTTCACCTTCTCCTCAAAGAAATCTGCAAATCTTTGTTTCAGCACCAGCTGCATATTGTACTGCTTCGCCATGCTGGGACATAAGAAGTGGAAACAGTATCATGAAATCTTTTTATAGTAAATTCAGAGTACACAAGCAGTTGTTACTGTGAGTACTCTTACTGTTCAAAGAGAGGAAAGTAGACGAGGAACTCTGGAACGTTGACGACTTCCTCGAGGTTAAAGTGATACTGACATCCGAACAGAGGGTAGGAACCTTTGGACTGAAAGGTCACTTTGAAAACCTCATTACCAAATGACAGCGAATCAGATGCCTCCAAACGTTTACTGTGGGGGGAGAACAAGGAGCATAGTGAAGAGGAAGCAGATATTGACTCAATGATTCAGTTTTTACATCTGAACATTTCAAAATGTCTCTAATAGGGTCGGCTCAGCACAGCTTGACTCAGTTTTTAAGGTTTTTCATCAGGTGTTCGTACCTGGCACCAGGTACTTTTTTAGTACCTATTTGGCGGAGGTTCAGAGCGATTTGAGGCGATCCAGCCTCATTGCTGTAATGACCCCTTGCACATTCCATGGTACTCGCTTATAATGGAAAGTGACAGAAACTAAGTCCAGTTGAGCCAAGCTACACAGAGAAGGTACTAATGGAAAAAGGCTATAAAAACTCCAAGTATTAAGCTTATCTTAATACTTGGAGTTTTCATAGCTCGACTTAAATGCCAGGTGGACAACCTGCTTCACCTAATGGGATCATGTGGCTTAGGTGAAGAAGGCTGTCCACCTGACATGTGGACAGATGTGACTATAAACAATTTACCATAAAAAAAAGCACCTTTCATTAAACTTAATTGTTTATCTTACACAAGTTCAAAGGCATCTGGCGTTGTACCGATGAAGTACCCTCCAGGTTTAAGACGCTCACAGGCATTTCTCAGCATCATATTAGCCTTCTGCTCACTCTCAAATGAGTAATGATACACAAACTGACAGCTGCAGATGTCAAACATAAGCTCAGCATCATCCAGTTTCTCTGACAACAACTCCTGTAGGTAGAAAGAAAAGGTCAGTAACAAATCAAGCGATCCAGACTGAGAAAAACCTCACTTTTATTTTCTACTCAATTTTATATATTCACTTTTATCACAGAATATTCCACTTGTTTTTTGTGTGCTGCAGGTCTACCTTTGAACAGTCTGCTGTGATGAATTCAGCAGTGAAGATTTTCTCGTTACGGTGACTCTTTTTTTTCATCTCGTCATAACGAATCTGACATTGCTCCACAGAAACCCCTGCAATATCTGAAAATAAAAATCTATGTTTAATCATCAACATTCTCCAGCAACATGTAACAATTATTCTCAATTGTAATGCCTTTTGAGCTGAGGAGCAGTTATAGAGGCAAGAGATGATATGGGGCCCCCTCCAGTTGATCCACCGCCCCCAGGAGGCACGGTAGCAGCTGGGTGCAGGGGTGGGTATTTTTGTATCCTCTCAGCTTGTTGCCAGTATGTTTTCGGTGGTGGATGAGAAGGTTCTGACTGTCGTTTGTGCTTATGAACTTAATAACAGTACATAAGCTTAGAGTATACAGCAGGGGCCTGTTCTTCGTACCTCGCTAAGTAAGTTAGCCGGATTTGAATGTTGACGATTTCGCGTGATCTTGGATCGTTCGGTTCTCCGAAGCTCATCTGGGACTTGCTGTCATAGCAACAGATCCATAAGCGTAAACCTGCTCGGGAGCAGGTTTACTTTATGTAAACAGGATTAGATCGCGGCCTCTCAGATATGTCCGCTGCAGTTATATGAAAGCAAGAGCGATATTTCGCCACTGTTTTACCATAAATAAATATTATCAATGTAACTAAAGATAATGTATTTGATTCTTTTATTGATTTCATACAGATACATACAGGTCATTTCCGAAAAAAAGGGAAATGTACTATTAATCATTCTATTACATGTAGTAGATCATGTCAGATGTAATTCATATTTTAGGGTAGTAATAGTAAATTACTACGTGCAATCAAGATGACAGACCACGGCTAAAAAAGCGAAGGTGGATTTGGGAAGTCTGTCGCAGCCATGTCCTGTCCGTTTGTACGCGAGCAAGGAAGGTGCAAGATTGATAAGGAGAGTTTACAGAATTTAGCGTATATTGCGGGATAGACAGGATCCTTTAGCTCAAGTGACGGTGTGCTCATAGAGATATCGATTCTCCGTGAGGGTATTATTTACTCTCTCTCTCTCTCTCTATATATATATATATATATATATATATATATATATATATACTTACTGTACTGTATGTACTTACTCCCGACTTACTGTGCATGCTTCAGTCACCCCTTGCATGGGAACAGGTAAAAGTGATGGAGTGTTATGTCAAACTACACACAAAAAACCCACAATGTCAATAAATGTCACAGTACAAAGGGGTGTGACGAGGGGTGCAGGACCACCACCTGTCTTTATTTGCTCTGCCCTTTTCTTGGTTGCTGTTATAAACAAACAAACAGATTATTCCGGGTCTCTCTTGTCATAGACTAAAAGCAATATAAGTGATAAATATTACCATTCTGTAGAATATTCTTATATTTCACTTTTACTTTTTCCCATGTTCTAGTGGGTCCTGTTGTGGCTCTAATGTGAAAGAGGATATGATGTAATATAATATAATGTGGAATAAAATAATATCACATGATATAATGTAATATCACGGATCACTTACGAGTTTAATTTGTCAGCAACTTTCTGCCAGCCCTCTCTCCTTGCTTTTGCAGCCTTTGCAGTGTTCCCCTGCGTTTTAATTAAACTCTGAAACTCCTGATATCCCTCAATCAAGAGTTCTTGCTCTGCTGCCGTGAGATACTGCGCGCTCCTTCGACATCTTCGCCGACCAATCACAGGGTTGCCGATCAATGTTTCTACTATCGATCGTAGCCCTTTTAAGCCACCCAGTGATCTCAGATTACTTCAGCCAGCTATACTAATCGTCAACAACAGGTGCGTTCGGAGAACCGGATTAGCGAGCTCAAAGTTAGCGCGATGATTTGATCTTGGATGTGTCATTTGATCTTGGATGTAGTAAGCGAGGTACGAAGAACAGGCCCCAGGGGTGTCCATATCCAGGCCTCAAGGTGCTGGTGTCCTTCAGGTTTAAGATCTCACCCTGGGTCAACACACCTGAATCAAATGATTAGTTCATTACCAGGCCTCTGGAGAACCTCAAGACATGTTGAGGAGTTAATTTAGCCATTTGAATTAGCTGTGTTTATCAAGGACGCATCTAAAACCTGCAAACCTGAGTGGAAAGGCTGGAGGAGGTGGCTGGGGAGGGGGAGGTCTTGGCTTCTTTGTTTAGGTTGCTGCCCTCTTGAGCTTCCCATTATTGCACATAACTTATATATTTAATTTATGAACATCTATGGTTTGATTTATTTGCACATGTGGTTTGGATGTGTTTCTACTACCATCTGGTGAGAATTTCATGTCAATGCCACCTGTAGAAATATATTTACTTAGAAAATTGGTGATGTGTTTAATACTACTTTTTTTTTTTTTTTAATCCAATGTAAACAACACTGAACTGAATTGACATGATGACCATTTATAGAGGACCGAGAGCCAGTTAAGTCAAAAGTGAAGCACAAGTATTAGCTCATACATAGGTGAGATTTTGTGGTAGGTGCTCTCATTTTTCTCTCTCTGTGATGTTTGACATAATTCATTTCAATTCAATGCCACCACTTTACTGCTATGGAGAGGTTTGTGTGCCCCAGTACTCCCAGCAGCTATCCATTTCTTTGCCCCCTGGTAGGTCTCTCCCAAGGCAAATTGGTCCTGGATGAAAGCAATTCATTGGACCCCCATGAAAAATAAAAGAGCAAGACACCCAAGTAACCTGCGCAAGATTGGGTTACTTCAGGGTTATTTCTCCCCACCCTGAAGCCAGGCTTGGTAGGGAGCTTGACAAAGAGCAACTGGTGGCCAAGCCTTGGGCCCACTACCTGTAACAGGCACCGTCGGAGTCAGGTATATTGTGTGTCAGGTGGTAGTCAAGGGCGAGGGCCCTGACAGCCCGATATCCAGCTATCAAACCTGGCTACAGAGATGTGGAACCTGTCCTCTCTAGTTTGGAAGGAGCCTGAGCTAATGTGTGAGGTTTAGGGACACCCACTAGATATAGTTGGGGTCATCTCATTGCACAGTTTCGGAACTGGAACCAGTCTCCTGGAGAGAATCTGCACTCTGTTCCAGTCAGTGAGGGACAGCAACAGCAACTGCCTGCCTCTTTCTCAGTAAGAGAAAGAGGCAGGGGTGGGTATTTTTGTATGCCCTCAGTTTGCTCCTGTCCCCCGGGGTTTTTGTGGGCGAGAGGGTTGTTTCCCTACGCCTTCAGATTGGGGAAAGGGTCCTGACTGTCGTCTGCACTCATGCGACGAATGACCCAGTCAAACAGAAGAGGATGGATGGATGGATGGATGGACGGACGGACGGACGGACGGACGGACGGACAGACAGCAGGTTTGGTTTTAGACAAAGTTAACATTCACTGCTTCATGTTTAACAGCAGGATGAGGTGCGTCTTTAGAGGAAGATTTCACTGCTGGTCTTTTACAGTCAACTGTGAAGGTGTTTCCTTTAAGCTGTATAGGCATGAAAAGAGTCTGGAGAAATGTGATGGTAAGTTTCATAAACCATAAAAAGCAATGAGTCAATACCTGCACAGACCAGGTGATCGATCCCTCCTCTTCTCCACTTCAGTAGGTCTCCTCCTTTTCCACAACCAAGGTCCAACACAGAGACCTCCTGAGATCCCGCCCCTCTTACCTGCTCCAAGATCTCACCTGTCAATAGAAAAAGACATTAAACTGTAAGAGCAGGTAAATATTTTATTTTTAAAGTTGCTTCCACACAAGGCGCTGCAGAAAGAAAATAGGTAAAATCAGAAAAAAATATAAATAATTATAAAATGGTGAAAGAATAAAAAGTAAGACTGCAGCTGGTGATGGTAGTCCTAGTTCAGTTCAAGAGGGTCACTCAGACCAGAGATCTGGTTCATGAGCAAAACCAAAATTACCAGCTGCAGCGCACCATGGAGGAGAGACTCAGAGGAGGTGAAGGTAATAATTAAAATAAATAATCCAAATAGTGCACGTCCTGCTCTGAGTGTCAACTGCTGAACCTTTGTATTATTCTAGAGGACTATACAATGCAATTTCCTGACTGACCACTTGTTCATGACTCACACACTAAAAGAACTGTACTAATTACTGGGTATTAAGTTTTATTTGGCCAGCATCTACAACCCTCAGACTGACAGGCTTGTGGAACTGCTAAATAAGACAGAATCCATGATTCGTAAGTTAATTCACGAGGATAAGGGCAATTGGGATCACCAGCTAGACCCTAGCTAGCTAGTTTCTTTGCTGGAGGACCCCAGGAGTTTCTGTTCAGCAGGAAGCCGTGGGGGTGTTGGACCTAATTAAAGAAAATTGACAATGGTCCAAGTCCAGCTGAAAATAAAATTCTGTATGTCCTTGACCTGAGAGCAAAGCTACACACATTGAGGAGGTTATCATGACAGAATTTGCTCCAGGCACATGAGCAGTGCCTAAATCTAAGATTTATCACCTCAACCTGCTCAAAGAGAGGCTGAAATTACTTCTCTGGTGAGCCTGGTGAAGGAAAGAGATGAGTTGGGACCAGCGGTATCAAATTCTATTATTTCCACCTCCCTCCATTGTAATAACCATCTTGCACAGGCCCAGAGAGTGGATGTTGCTGTAGTGCAACATCGTTTTGTCCGGTTGTACCAATCTCACAGAGCACCGTTTTGTAGCGCACCTAGTGTAAAAGGTGCATTCACTACCAGATACTTGAACACACAAGACAAATTGTTCAGAAGGAATTGGCTGAAATGCTGAAAATGGGAATAATAGAAGAGTCATACCAAAAGCAAAGAAAGACTACTAAAAATAAAACAATCACTCAACTTACAATGCTGTCTGCGTAGGTCCTTTGTGTTACAGGATGGCAAATCGTAACTTGTTCTTTTGTAGTCTTTTTCTACTCAAGCACTCAAAGCGTTTTATATAACATGTCTTATCCATTCACACCAATCATAGACATAGAAAAAAAGTCCGTGTAAGTTTTAATCTAACATTCACACACAGCGTCACACTCCCATGACATTTACGGTTCGGCATCTTGCCCAAGGACACCTTGGCACAAAAACTGGAGCAGCCACTTTTGGAATCACCAGCCTTATGATTAGTAGATGACCTGCTCTACCTCCTAAACTACAGTCACCCCTATGTTCATACAAGGCACAGGTGAAACATAAAGACAAATCTTTTTAAATAAAATAAGCTGTCCCTTTCTCTGTTCGATAAAACTGTAGAAAATGGACGAGTTGTCTGGTCCATGTCAAAATAAAAATAATAAACTGGCTTCCTGTAAAAAGTTTACACCAGCCCCTGTGCAAGGTTTAATCATTTATCTTGGTTTAATCTATTAAATCTGTTTTTTCAAAGGTTTCTGAGGATTTATAAAACACTTTTTTTAAAGGATGAAGGTCATTAATCAGCATGAAGACGACAGGCTGCCAAATGAAACATAAAAGGCCAATAATCTCTATTGCATTGAGTTTTTCCTTTCCAGTCACCTTTCTCACTCACTATGTGTTAATAGACCTCTCTGCATCGAATCATATCTGTTATTAATCTCTGTCTCTCTTCCACAGCATGTCTTTATCCTGTTTTCCTTCTCTCACCCCAACCGGTCGCAGCAGATGGCCCCGCCCCTCCCTGAGCCTGGTTCTGCCAGAGGTTTCTTCCTGTTAAAAGGGAGTTTTTTTTTCCCACTGTCGCCAAAGTGCTTGCTCATAGGGGGTCATATGATTGTTGGGTTTTTCTCTGTATTTATTATTGTGCGATCTACTGTACAATATAAAGCGCCTTGACGCGACTTTTGTTGTGATTTGGCGCTATATAAATAATACTGAATTGAATTGAATTAATCTGTATTAGTGACTGGTGTTATACTCGCTGGATAAATATCACTGCATTGTCATTTTGTTCTGATAATCAGCTTTCTAAATGTTGGATCTGATGTTTGGCCCCAGAGACAATTTATAGCAAAAAATAAACAAAAACAAAACTACGCTCTCATGTTATTATGCATGCAATTGCTGGATGGGTGTTAATTGCTTACAGATCACTATCGATATGTTAAAACTGAGGAGGTGCGGTGTGTTGATCAGCAGCAAGTTACCAATTAGAACACTCTTCAGCCAGTTGTTGAAGTTCCTCATGAAGAAAATTCGGCTTCTGCTACGAGCTGCCAGGCCGACTTCCTGCAGCTGGTTGTAGTGACTTGCCACCTTCACACTGTGATCAGGCACCTGAGAGATCAATTATAGGGATCACTAATAAGGATGACAGCCTCACAGCAGCTTTAATACCTGCTGATAAATATTTCGACTGTTTTTGTCTGCCTGATCTTTCCAAATTAACTTCAATAATAACTTCCTCCAAATCAACGTGTCAATCAAACCTCATTCCTACAAGACTGCTCAAAGAAGTCCGAAAATTAATAAATCTTAAATATGATCAACCTATCTCTTCAAGCTGGCAGTAGTTAAACTGTTACTTAAAGCCACCACTTGACCGTTTTT
Organism: Oreochromis aureus; assembly: GCF_013358895.1. NCBI lineage: Eukaryota > Metazoa > Chordata > Actinopteri > Cichliformes > Cichlidae > Oreochromis > Oreochromis aureus. The sequence continues at coordinate 5,130,647 of NC_052962.1, read as the reverse complement.
TTATCTCAAACATTCTTGAAAGAGTAGTTGTAAAACAGCTAACTGATCATCTGCAGAGGGATGGTTTAACTAAAAGTTTCAGTCAGGTTTCAGAGATCATCACAGAACAGAAACAGCTTTAGTGAAAGTTACAAACTGTCTTATGGCTTCTGACAGTGGAATCATTTTGTGCCTTTCCTGCTTGGCCTCAATCCTTTATTCAATATTGTTGACAATAATATTTTATTACAGCGATTAGAGCATGCTGTAGGTGTTAAAGGTACTGCGCTGTAGTGGTCTGAATCAATTCAATCTAACAGATTCCTCTTCACACACTAAGGTTAACTCTGGAGTTCCACAGGGTTCTGTGCTAGGACCGATTCTCTTTACATTATGCATGTTTCTCTCAGGCAGTAGTATCATTAGGAAGCATAAAATACACTTCAACTTTATCTATCCATGAGCCAGATGAGGCATGTTTTAAAAACATATTGGCCTGGACGATTTCTAATTTTCATCTCCTAAATGCAAATAATTATATTTTTACAAGCTAATTTATTTCTTACAAGGGAGGTTAAAGTTACAGTAGCTGTGTTGATAGGTTTCTCACAGTAGATTTCGCTTGTAGCATAGAAAGTTCAGTTCAATTTTATTTTCATAGCACCAAATCAAAACAAAGGTTGCTTCAAGCTGCTTTATATTGTAAAGTACAGACCCTAAAACACTGAAGACATTTGAGTTTTTAAATATGTTAGGCTGTTCACTGGGTTTACAAATGTTTTCCAAATTATCCTAAACTTCTCTTTACAATTTAAAAAAGGATATACATTTTTTTTAGTAAATAGTTTTAAAAGTGCTGTCTGATCCTAAATCAACCTGCTTCTTGCTAGGTGACATCTTCTCTTCTTCATCTTCAACATGCTTCCTCTTCATCCCTGAGTTCTCTTCTTGCTGAGCTCCTCTGGTCTGTGTCGCCTCCTCCATCGTTTCTGTCTGAAGAGACTGAAGCTCCATCTAAAAAAAAAAAAAGATGAGGAAGAGGAGGAGAGAGAAAAACAATATCAGTTTGATCTGATGAAGCTTTATGTTGAGTTTGAGAGTTAGTGATGTCAGCTTTACTGAACAATGCCGAACGTGATCCATCTACTTTTTTTAATGACCCATTATATCCGAAAGGGAGAATAATACATTATGATGTCAGAAACTACAATATATTAATCACTGCTTATGCGCTACAGTCTGGTGGTCCTTTTAGTTAATTCCATGAAGTTACCCTATCATCCCATTTGCATACTCAGCTAAAGAGTTTGCAAATGGGCATACTCTGCTATTGATATCAGAGTTTTCTATAATGAAATTTCTCATAAATAACTACACATAATAAATATTAGAGATATGTTAAAGAATGTTTATGTTTTGTTAAATTTTTTTAGATCACCAAATAGAGGTATCTGTCTTAAATCTGATATCATTTGGAACTTGATTTAACATTTTTTATGGTAAAAACTGCTCAGTGACATTTCAGAAGTTGAAAATTTAAAGCATACATGTTAGGTCAATCAAACTAATTAAAAATAACAATTTCAAAGGTTACATAGGACTGTAAGTGCAGGTTAAATTGGGTCGTCAACCTGTTGTAGTGCAGTTTACAGTGATGGATGCAGGACTGTTGCACGGCAGACCGTTGTATGGCCACCGGGTCACCGATTGATGCTACCCTGAGCCTGAGCTAGTTAAATTGATGGGTCTAATTTGCAACAGTTAAAATGGTGGTGGAAAAAAGTTCTTAAAACCTTTCACTTGTTTTCTTAATCAAACGTCCACATTTTCCTCAAACTAAACTGATTGGATATTCTGTTCATGAAGATTTTGGCTATTGAGATAAAAGTTTATAATAACTGCCTGAATAAATGCCCAGATGTATTTCAATACAGCTGCTGACTAACATGACCTACACGTAGAACAAGCCCTCAAGCCCTTTGATTATAAGCTTGAATTTAAGCTGAGGATGTTCTTTGGTGATGTGTGCTTACTTCCACCTTTGTACTAATTTGGTTTGTAAAACTGTAGGATACAGTAAGCCTGCCGCCTTCTTCTTTTCGCTGCTCCCCAGGGGACTCTGCAACGGCTCATCTGCCTTAATCTCCTCATAACTCAGCATCCACCTCTGTCACACCAACTCTCTGCATGTCCTCCTTCACTACATCTATGAACCTCCTTTGAGGTTTTCCTTCCTTCCACCCCCGGCCTCTGTGCAAGAAAGACGAGTATTTGTGCAGTGTGCTGTCACAGGATTAAATATCGCAGAGTCGAAAACAGGACTCGAGCGTTTACTAAAGCTATGAGACTGCAGGGGTCGAGGATGCGTTTCCTTCTGAAACTTTAAGGCGCTATTTGACTCTTCTTACTCCGTGGGTAAAACGGGTTAAATCTGGATTCGGCCAGGTTAAAATCGGATAAGACCCAAAGATGCTCACTCTCACCTTCCATCAGTGACCGGAAGCTGCTATCTGACTGTAAACTGACCGTTAGCCGCGGCTGCTAAGAGCTAACAGATGTCGGTGTGTGTTCAGAGATGAACCGGAAACAGCTAGCATGTAATGTGATATTCCAGTCGACACCAATCTAATGGATAACACCGACACTAACTTAAGTTAACGACCAAAGTTTTAGAGAAAAACAACTCACTGTGCTTCGCGAGAAAGACGCGTGCTTTGAGGCGCTTCCGGGTTTGCGCACATCATATTTGCGTCACACCAGAGAGTCGGTGGGTTTTGTTTTTTGTTTTGTTTTTTTAAATTGAAAGTGTTTGTTAAACATTACATGAATACATATACCAGGGCCCTGTTTCAGAAACCCGGTTTAGAAAACTCAGAGTTAAAAATGATACTCAGGGTTGAGTAACCCCGAACTGTCCAACTCGGAATATTCGGTTTCAGAAAGGCTGATAACAATTAGTTCAATCAACGCGGAGTTGCTTTAACCCCAAGTTAAGCACGCGCATAAAGCCCTGATTAGTGGAGCACAGATTAAGCGAGTCGCCATGGAGACGGAGGGAAAGAAGGCGCGGCCAATGTATTTTACAGCGCTTGAGGCCGAAATTCTGATGGCAGCATATGCCGATAACATGCAAATTTTGCGGAAAAAAAGTAACACAGCCTCAGCTGCAAAAGAAAGGGAGCATGCATGGCAATACATAGCCGACAGAGTCAATGCGTGAGTGTTAATTTAAAAATTGATCTAGGGATTTCCACCCATTTAACACGTTATTTTATTATATTTCATTTTATTTTTTATTTTTTATTTTATACATTTTATTTTGTGATGTGATGTGAGCGCATGTGCAACCCAACAGGCCCCAAACGTTCCTGGCAGCAAGTAAAAATGAAATATAAAAAATGTAGAGGAAGAGAGGTCCAGCCACTTCTCCAACAAACCTTTCCTCAGTAAGATGTTCAGCACTGATTTACAACCAACCTAAGTAGGCATGTACTATGAATGTCAATGCTATTTTCTGTGTTTCAATAGCTCCCTGTAAAGCAGCTGTACAAGACCTGTTTGATCAAGAAAATAAAAAAATGCCTTTTGGAAATGGAACACTTCAAGCAGCAGAATGGAATGTGAGTGCCATCTATACAGCCAATCACGCCTGGGAACCCTGAAAATAAATGTAAAATCTAAGTAGTAGTGTTAAAATCTCCCAATTCTTTTAATCTTTGGGCTGAAGGAAGGACAATACTCGGTGTATAAATGCTCAATCAACAATCATTTATTTCCATACAATTCAACACTTTTGAGCATAAAACCATCATGATGGGGAGACCTGCCTGCAGAGGGTCACAGCAAGTCTCAAAATGGTGACGGGTTACTCAGCTTCTTATAGCCTCTAGTGGCCCCACCTAGTCGTAAAAGCCTAAACATTCACATTCTTTCTCTCACACGGCGCCTAAGTTATGACCTCGGCTCCCTGTCTTTCTGCTCTCTGTAAAGGTGGGGGTATGGAATGTGGTCTGTCTCTTCTGCTATCAGAACAACAAGGCCTTCTGCACCCAACATTCTCTTCATGATTCAGCAGTATGCAATGTCAAGAAACCATGTAACACGTTCAACAGTGTCGAATAATACAGGTCAATCCAATAGATCTAATGATTTTCACACTCTTTTAGGTCAGAAGTATAATGCAAACTAAAACTACATACTGATCACACACTCTATATTAAGGGGTATAATATGATCTACAGCAGTATCATAATTCAACTACTTTGATTACATATATATGGTAACATATGATAACAGAATAATCTCACAGTAGTTCAAGTATCACCACATCATGAATTAAGTTTTGTTCATCCTGATACCTGCAATTTTGTGGAATCCCTCTTTGATAAATCTTGTGGGTCTATGACCGGGGAACACCACAAACAAGTACAGGAGACGTTTCAGTGCAACTGTAACATTCCTGACTGCCCAACAGACGGTAGCCTTGGAAACGTGCTCAGCGTCACCAATATTATATAGAAAGCTCCCGTTTGCAAAAAAAAACGAAGTGCAATACAAATAATATGTACAGAACTGAGAGAATGTCCGCGATGTGTCACATGAGCAATATAAGGCCTGAGGATGTTATTCAAATAAATTATGGATTGTGCTGAAAAGCGGTAGCGTTCACACAGAAAATCATCAGGAAATGATAAAATGTCAAACGCGCTCTAATCACTCTCCCGGCGGAGAGCTCTGTGGAGAATTTGGGCTTCAACATCTACTGGCTCTTCAAGGAAGGGGCACGCCATGTCTGACACTTCCTACAGTCAGGTTTCCGACAAAGAGGCGGAGAAGGTCAGGGTTAGTTGAAGTAAACCTGCTGGGGGCAGGTTAGCTTCACGGAGTGTGTCGTCATAGTAACTCACTCAGAATTAATCTAAACTTGCTTTGTGAAACCGAAAACCCAGAGTTTTCGTTAACTCAGGGTATACTTACTCAGAGTTTGCACTAAACCGGCTTTCTGAAACAGGGCCCAGGGCCCTGTTTCAGAAAGCCGTTTAGAAAACTCAGAGTTAAAAATGATACTCAGGGTTGAGTAACCCGAACTGTCCAACTCGGAATATTCGGTTTCAGAAAGGCTGATAACAATTAGTTCAATCAAGCGGAGTTGCTTTAACCCCAAGTTAAGCGCGCATGCGAGGATACATAAAGCCCTGATTAGTGGAGCACAGATTAAGCGAGTCACCATGGAGACGGAGGGAAAGAAGGCGCGGTCAATGTATTTTACAGCGCTTGAGGCCGAAATTCTGATGGCAGCATATGCCGATAACATGCAAATTTTTTGCGAAAAAAAAGTAACACAGCCTCAGCTGCAAAAGAAAGGGAGCACGCATGGCAAAACATAGCCGACAGAGTCAATGCGTGAGTGTTAATTTAAACATTGATCTAGGGATTTCCACCCATTTAACACGTTATTTTATTATATTTCATTTTATTTTTATGTTATACATTTTATTTTGTGATGTGATGTGAGCACAGGTGCAACCCAGCAGGCCCCAAACGTTCCTGGCAGCAAGTAAAAATGAAATATAAAAATATAGTCCAAACAGGTAAGGTGTAATTGCATTATGAGCCATAGTGCTTGGTCTGTTTGTCCTATGTAAATCAATTGCAGTTAGAGGCTACATTAATTTTCTTTCTGTAAGCACTTATTGAAATTATCTGAGCACATTACAAGTACATATTTGCTTACTCTGTATGCTCAAATGTGACCCGTTATAGCCAACAGAAAAAAAAGCGGAGGGCCGAAAAACAGGTGGGGTCCTCCACCACCACCACTCACAAAGGCTGAGCAGTTGGCCCTCAGCCAAAACAGTGGGCGCCCTGTGGCTGAAGGCATCTCTGCGGGACATCCTCTGAGTCAATAACCCCGCAAGACACAAGTGCCTACATAAGAGGTAAATTACTATACTCCATTACTATAATGAAATAATTTGTTAGTTTGAAATGCTACAGGAACTATGTACCTGTACATTAATGCTGTGGAAAGACTTCCTGTTCACATAGTCTCCTTCATTTACTGAAGGAGCAATGATTGGAATGTGAGTGCCATCTATACAGCCAATCACGCCTGGGAACCCTGAAAATAAATGTAAAATTTAAGTAGTAGTTCAAGTATCACCACATCATGAATTAAGTTTTGTTCATCCTGATACCTGCAATTTTGTGGAATCCCTCTTTGATAAATCTTGTGGGTCTATGACCGGGGAACACCACAAAGCAGTACAGGAGACGTTTCAGTGCAACTGTAACATTCCTGACTGCCCGACAGACGGTAGCCTTGGAAACGTGTTCAGCGTCACCAATATTATACAGAAAGCTCCCGTTTGCAAAAACCGAAGTGCAATACAAATAATATGTACAGAACTGAGAGAATGTCCGCGATGTGTCACATGAGCAATATAAGGCCTGAGGATGTTATTCAAATAAATTATAGATTGTGCTGACAAACGGTAACGTTCACACAGAAAATCATCAGGAAATGATAAAATGTCCAAACGCGCTCTAATCACTCTCTCCCGGCGGAGAGCTCTGCGGAGAATTTGGGCTTCAACATCTACTGGCTCTTCAAGGAAGGGCACGCCATGTCTGACACTTCCTACAGTCAGGTTTCCGACAAAGAGGCGGAGAAGGTCAGGGTTAGTTGAAGTAAACCTGCTAGGGGGCAGGTTAGCTTCACGGAGTGTGTCGTCATAGTAACTCACTCAGAATTAATCTAAACTCGCTTTGTGAAACCGAAAACCCAGAGTTTTCGTTAACTCAGGGTATACTTACTCAGAGTTTGCACTAAACCGGCTTTCTGAAACAGGGCCCAGGGCCCTGTTTCAGAAAGCCGTTTAGAAAACTCAAGTTAAAAATGATACTCAGGGTTGAGTAACCCGAACTGTCCAACTCGGAATATTCGGTTTCAGAAAGGCTGATAACAATTAGTTCAATCAAGCGGAGTTGCTTTAACCCCAAGTTAAGCGCATGCGAGGATACATAAAGCCCTGATTAGTGGAGCACAGATTAAGCGAGTCACCATGGAGACGGAGGGAAAGAAGGCGCGGTCAATGTATTTTACAGCGCTTGAGGCCGAAATTCTGATGGCAGCATATGCCGATAACATGCAAATTTTTTTGCGGAAAAAAAGTAACACAGCCTCAGCTGCAAAAGAAAGGAGCACGCATGGCAAAACATAGCCGACAGAGTCAATGCGTGAGTGTTAATTTAAACATTGATCTAGGGATTTCCACCCATTTAACACGTTATTTTATTATATTTCATTTTATTTTTTATGTTATACATTTTATTTTGTGATGTGATGTGAGCACAGGTGCAACCCAGCAGGCCCCAAACGTTCCTGGCAGCAAGTAAAATGAAATATAAAAATATAGTCCAAACAGGTAAGGTGTAATTGCATTATGAGCCATAGTGCTTGGTCTGTTTGTCCTATGTAAATCAATTGCAGTTAGAGGCTACATTAATTTTCTTTCTGTAAGCACTTATTGAAATTATCTGAGCACATTACAAGTACATATTTGCTTACTCTGTATGCTCAAATGTGACCCGTTATAGCCAACAGAAAAAAAGCGGAGGGCCGAAAAACAGGTGGGGGTCCTCCACCACCACCACTCACAAAGGCTGAGCAGTTGGCCCTCAGCCAAAACAGTGGGCGCCCTGTGGCTGAAGGCATCTCTGCGGGGACATCCTCTGAGTCAATAACCCCGCAAGACACAAGTGCCTACATAAGAGGTAAATTACTATACTCCATTACTATAATGAAATAATTTGTTAGTTTGAAATGCTACAGGAACTATGTACCTGTACATTAATGCTGTGGAAAGACTTCCTGTTCACATAGTCTCCTTCATTTACTGAAGGAGCAATGATTGGAATGTGAGTGCCATCTATACAGCCAATCACGCCTGGGAACCCTGAAAATAAATGTAAAATTTAAGTAGTAGTTCAAGTATCACCACATCATGAATTAAGTTTTGTTCATCTTGATACCTGCAATTTTGTGGAATCCCTCTTTGATAAATCTTGTGGGTCTATGACCGGGGAACACCACAAACGAGTACAGGAGACGTTTCAGTGCAACTGTAACATTCCTGACTGCCCGACAGACGGTAGCCTTGGAAACGTGTTCAGCGTCACCAATATTATACAGAAAGCTCCCGTTTGCAAAAAACCGAAGTGCAATACAAATAATATGTACAGAACTGAGAGAATGTCCGCGATGTGTCACATGAGCAATATAAGGCCTGAGGATGTTATTCAAATAAATTATAGATTGTGCTGACAAACGGTAACGTTCACACAGAAAATCATCAGGAAATGATAAAATGTCCAAACGCGCTCTAATCACTCTCTCCCGGCGGAGAGCTCTGCGGAGAATTTGGGCTTCAACATCTACTGGCTCTTCAAGGAAGGGGCACGCTATGTCTGACACTTCCTACAGTCAGGTTTCCGACAAAGAGGCGGAGAAGGTCAGGGTTAGTTGAAGTAAACCTGCTAGGGGGCAGGTTAGCTTCACGGAGTGTGTCGTCATAGTAACTCACTCAGAATTAATCTAAACTCGCTTTGTGAAACCGAAAACCCAGAGTTTTCGTTAACTCAGGGTATACTTACTCAGAGTTTGCACTAAACCGGCTTTCTGAAACAGGGCCCAGATGTGTGAATGAGTATTTGGGTCGCATTAAGACAAAAATATTATTGATCATTTTGAGGATAAAGTCGAAATTTGGGGATTAAACTCGAAACGTGGAGATTGCTGTTGTTGTTTCAGGACAAATTGTCACAGCTTCTCCTATAACCTCTACAAAATGTACGGAGTTATATTTATAACTTAATAAATGCGCAAGAAAAAACTAATCCGAAAATAATTTCATTTCGCGGTGCAATTAATTTCCACGCGCGTAAATTCAACGAGCGCACAAAGAAGCCATCGCGCATGGAAAGTGTCTGCTTTGCATGTGCTGGTACAACACTCTTGCATGTAGTTTTTTTTTTTTTCAACGTACTTGATTTCAAACAAAGAACATTACAGAACAAAGATGTTGTACACATCCCAATAAGCAATATTAGCAGGTGAGATTAAACTAAAGATAATAAACAGAGAAATAAAGGTATATAAATTGTATAGTAATGTAAGTAATGACCACAAAAATTGCAAGTCATACATAAATAAGTAAAATAAAATTTATAACTTCTTAAAATCTATGCGAAGAGCAGTTTAAAGGGCAGGATTGCTTAAGCGTTAGTGCTTTCGGATGATTGAACATATTGAATGGACTGTTTGAGTTCGTTTTTAAAGGAATAATGCATGTTTTTTTGCCTCTGAATTTACACTTATGTATATAGAACTTAATAGAAGCCATAATAATAATCAAGTCAATTATATAGGCCTTATCAGGCTTTTTTTGTAGATCTGTACAGTTTTCTGTAAGGCCAAACAGAAAATTATTTCAAAATAAAAGAAAATCTTCAGCAATTTTTTTTTTAGATTAAATTAACACCAAAAGGACTGACTAATGAGGCAATGCCGAATTTTTTTTTAGCATAATCCCCGGGGGGGGGGGGGGGGGTAGGAAGGTTAAATTTGATAGAATAGGGAGAGAAATTATGTTTATGGATTAGAGTCCATGATAAAAGAAAAAAAAAATGTCTGGCGATGAAAAGAAGATGTCTTAATTGGAATTTTATTAGTGTTATAGTTGCATATTAAGAAGAAGTTTAAACCATCTAGTTTAGATATCACATAACATTCCAAATGGAGTTGGGAATTTTTTTGTAAATATTTTAGCCAATTAATATTAAATGTATTGTTTAAAATGCTAAAACCAAGAAGTTTATACCACCTTTATCATACGTATTCATGAAAACAGGTTTCCTTAAATAATGAATATTATTTTTCCATACAAAGTTAAAGAGCATCTTGTAAATGTAATTTAAAGAGTTTTTTCTCCACATGGAGAGACACAGATGTATATGTTTATTGTGAAATTCCCTCCACTTTGGTAATCAAAACAGTGAACAATAATTTTACTAATAACAACAAATCTAAGTACAGAGCAGAAATAGCTCTTTAATATTGTTCTTGCTAGTCTGTATATGAACGTTTTATATAAACAACTTATCAAACAAAAATTAAAAGGTTTCAAGAAAATTGTACAAAAATTGTACAAAATATATGCTGAAATATATTTCAGCAGTGATAACAGACAACAGATAGATGTTTGATGTTTCCCTGTCATCTGCAGGTCCAGGGCTGGAGACCAGAAAGATGGAGCTATAACAGGCATAACTAAAGTTATTCCAGTGCTTAGCTGAACAGAGATAACCACAAAGCATTACAACTTAGGACACCTAGCTACAAGCTACAAGCATATGGAGGTCCTCCATAAAAATGTGTAAAATCTGTGTGGTTTTCCATACTGAATCCCCAGGGAACTGTGCTGGCACCGTTCCTCTTCACCCTCTACACTGCAGACTTCTACATCAACTCCCCACGCTGCCACCTACAGAAGTTCTCTGACGACTCTGCCATAGTCGGCCTCATCACAGGTGAGGGCGACTCAGAGTACAGACAGTGGACTCTGGACTTTGTTGACTGGTGTCAGCAGAACCACCTGCTGATCAACGCCGGAAAACCAAGGAGTTGGTGATGGACTTCGGAGGCGCAGACCCACCACACTGACACGGTGAACATCCAGGAGTGGACATTGAGATAGTGGACTCTTATAGGTACCTGGGTGTTCACCTGAATAATAAACTGGACTGGAGCCACAACACTGATGCTCTTTACAGGAAGGGTCAGAGCAGACTCTACCTGCTGAGGCGGCTGAGGTCATTTGGAGTACAGGAGCACTTTTAAAGACCTTCTATGACTCTGTGGTGGCATCTGTCATTTTTACAGTGTGGTATGTTGGAGCAGCAGTTTATCGGCAGCTGAGAGGAAGAGGTTGGATAAACTCATCAGGAAGGCCAGCTCTGTTCTGGGATGCACCCTGGACCCAGTGCAGGTGGTGGGAGACAGAAGGACTCTGGCCAAAATAACATCTCTGATGGACAGAGTCTCCCACCCCATGCATGGAAATGTTGCTGAACTGCAGAGCTCCTTCAGTGACAGACTGCTGCATCCTAGATGCATGAAGGAGCGTTTCCGCAGGTCCTTCCTCCCTGCAGCTGTCAGACTGTACAATCAGAACTGCTCCCAACAATCATAGATGTTTACATCAGCACTGTAACTGCAATAAGTTAATCAACCGATTAGCTTTTACAACCTGGTTTGCCTCTTATCTGTAGTTATTTTTATTTAATTTAATAACTGTACAGTACTCTGTATATAGTAACCATTGTCCTTGATGTAAATATGTAAGAAAAATTGTGTATGTTTCTGTTCTGTGTCCTGTGTACTGTTTGTTTGTATATGTGTCTTTTTGGCTGCTGTTACAACCAAATTTCCCCTTGTGGGACAATTAAAGGATTATTCTATTCTATTCTATTCTATTCTATTCTATTCTATTCTATTCTATTCTAGCTACTCTCCCTCCTCTGCAGATTTCCAAACCATCAGCAGCCTCTGAGCTGTTCCTCTGAAAGACTCGTTTCCAATCCTGTCCATCCTGCTCATTCCCAGTGAACATCTGAGCATCTTCAGCTCGGCCTTCTGTCAGTGCCACCGTCTCCAGACCATACATCATACTGACAAACCTCTACCTTTTCATGCTCTCCTCCATCTGCTCCTTACTCTCACTGCAGATCATAACGTTGTCTGCAAACATCATAGTCAACAGAGACTCCTGGCTGACCTCATCTGTCCATCACTACAGCAAACAAGAAGAGCTCAGAGCAGACCCGATGTAATCCCAGGCCCACCTGTCACTCCTTCCACACACCTCACCACCATCATACTTCTCTGAGCGCTGGACTTACCGCAGTTCCTCTCTCAGCAGCCAATCATCTGCTTTCTATAACCCACAAAGACACAAAGACACAGCTCCATTTGACCTTGTTCATCAACACAAATAATCTATAAGCATTATTTGACCATTTGTTCTACTCTGGATGGCATTAAATTGGCCTCCAGTAACACTGTGAGGAATTTTGGAGTTGTTTTGACCAGGACATGTCCTTCAGTGTGCAAATTAAACAAATAATATGTACACTGAGAAAGAGAGCCATATGTCTCCTATACCAGCTTCTCTTCGTTGGCTTCATGTTAAATCCAGAATAAAATTTAAAATCCTGCTCCTTAATACAAGGTCTTGAATAATCAGGCCCCACCTTATCATAATGGTAAATCTATGGGTTCTTATATGGCACTTTTCTATTGTGTCTGAGCACACAAAATGCTTTACACAACTTGCCTCATTCACCCAAGCACTTTTTATGCTGTTTTTAAGTGCTTTCTAATGTTCATTCATTCATGCTCAGATGGATGTTTCAGGGAGCAACAAGGATATTTGGCATGCAGATTGGAATCAAACCACCAACCTTCCAGTTAGTAGTTGACCTGCTCTACCACCACCTGAGCTACAGCCACCCCAAATGGCCATTTAAAAGTAGAATGGGAAACAGGGCCTTCAGCTTCTTCTGTGGAAGAATCCTTCCTCAGTTACACTGCAATATGTCTAGGCTGCTGGTGGATACCAATGATGCACTGAGTGTTTCCTGTTCACTCACTGTATATTCATACACCTCTCTGCATTTAATTATTAGTTATTATTAAGCTCTCTTCCACAGCATGCCTTTGTCCCATCTTCCTCCCTCAACCCCAACCGGTTGCAGCAGATGACTGCGCCTCCCTGAGCCGGTTTCTGCTGAAAATTTCTTCCTGTTAAAAGGGAGTTTTTCCTTCCCACTGTCACCAAGTGCTTGCTCAAGAATCATCTGATTGTTTAGGTTTTCTCTGTTTTATTGAAGGTATTCTAAGGTATTGAGGGGACTGTTATAATTATGTTTCTGAGTAAAATCAGCTGTTCTGTTCTCAGCACACCTGTGCATGTCTCTCATTGACACCATGCTGCCAACACCAGCCCGTTCATATGAATGTGCTGTAGCCAGACTAATAAACACTGGGTTGATTGACTGAGCTGAAAACCCATTTTCATGTGACCTCCTGTCCTGACTGATGATGTTAGATTAGAAAAACCATCTGAAAAAAAAAAAACCCTGCAATATGAAAGTTGATTTTTTTTTAAATATTCAAAAACACTAGTGACATGTCAGCTGACATCTGATGAAGAAAGAAACTGAATCAGGCAGCTCTGACTTATTTTATTAACAATCAATTTAACTTTGCTTCTTAGTTTCAAAGTAAACATTTAAATCGTCACCTCTTTTAAACTGAAAGTCAAAGACTGGCCCCACCCACTCAACCAGTGTTTCAGAAGAAGGCGGCAGACTCTTCATCTGTGACCAACTGCTTTCAATTAACCCTTTAGACCTTTAGAGTAAGAATATGACAACATCAGAAAAGGACATGAACCTCTCAGGGTTCAGTAACAATGACTGCGGGTTCAGAAAAAGGATTTTTAAGTTTTATTTATAAACACACACCTACTGAAAAAGTAAAAGAAAGCTTCAGAATAACCGTCTGCATAAGAGTCCACAGGTGTTTCAAGATGGCTCCCAAGTGGTGAGCCGGGAGGTTTAAAGTTTGATTCAGCAAGAAATCGATGAGGACAGAGTAAGATCTTATCCAATCACCAATCAAATGTATTGACATCCTTTAAAAACACAAATGGGTACACAGATTCTGCTGTGTCCTGACTGGCTGGAATGTCACTGTGACGTCATCTGTTTCTAAAACATTAAAACTGTCTCTGGCAACTCAGTGAAGTGATTAGTTGATTGGCACGTAGGAGGTTGAGGATGCTCCCTTGCTTTTACGGATGCAGAGCCAGATTCCACCAACCAGCAGGATGATCATGGGAATTCCCAGACCAACTGCCATGATGGCAACAACCAGAGGAGAGAAGGAGTCAACAGGCGGCGACCCAACACCCACCAGCAGTGTCCTGGAGGAGAAAGGAGGAGATGAGAGCTGATTGTTGTTTTATCTCTTAGTCTCAGCCAAAGAAATAACAACAAGCCTACCAGCTGAGGAAGCGTGTGACGTTGTAGAATGGTTCCCCCGCCAGGCCAAAGCTCACGTTCAGTGCCATGCTCTCTGGATCTGAGAAGAAGGCTCGGATCAGACCGGATGAAGCCGTCACCATCGACCCACTCTGAGCCCACGGCACCGAGTGACGGCATGGCGTGGCGTCTTCCAGAGCCGGCCGCGCCTGACGGTACGCCACTGGCTTCCACAGCGCGTAACCCAGAACATCAGAACTGCCATTCACTGATGAGACCCATTGAGAAACCTGAGGGGTCAGAGATCAACACAGGACATTCAGTCAAACTTTACTCAAACTACATTGTAGACAGAATGAACAGGACCTGTAGCAGAAACATATGGAGGAAAAATCAGTCATACTCCCGCCCAAGCCAACAGGGCCATTGTCTACAGCAGGGGTGTCCAACTCCAGGCCTCGAGGGCCAGTGTCCTGCAGGTTTTAGATGTGTCCTTGGTCCAACACAGCTGATTCAAATGGCTAAAGGACCTCCTCAACATGTCCTGAGGTTCTCCAGAGGCCTAAGGTTTGTCAGTATGATGTATGGTCTGGAGACGGTGGCACCTCTAAGTACAGAGCAGAAATAGCTCTTTAATATTGTTCTTGCTAGTCTGTATATGAACGTTTTATATAAACAACTTATCAAACAAAAATTAAAAGGTTTCAAGAAAATTGTACAAAAATTGTACAAAATATATGCTGAAATATATTTCAGCAGTGATAACAGACAACAGATAGATGTTTGATGTTTCCCTGTCATCTGCAGGTCCAGGGCTGGAGACCAGAAAGATGGAGCTATAACAGGCATAACTAAAGTTATTCCAGTGCTTAGCTGAACAGAGATAACCACAAAGCATTACAACTTAGGACACCTAGCTACAAGCTACAAGCATATGGAGGTCCTCCATAAAATGTGTAAAATCTGTGTGGTTTTCCATACTGAATCCCCAGGGAACTGTGCTGGCACCGTTCCTCTTCACCCTCTACACTGCAGACTTCTACATCAACTCCCCACGCTGCCACCTACAGAAGTTCTCTGACGACTCTGCCATAGTCGGCCTCATCACAGGTGAGGACGACTCAGAGTACAGACAGTGGACTCTGGACTTTGTTGACTGGTGTCAGCAGAACCACCTGCTGATCAACGCCGGGAAAACCAAGGAGTTGGTGATGGACTTCGGAGGCGCAGACCCACCACACTGACACGGTGAACATCCAGGGAGTGGACATTGAGATAGTGGACTCTTATAGGTACCTGGGTGTTCACCTGAATAATAAACTGGACTGGAGCCACAACACTGATGCTCTTTACAGGAAGGGTCAGAGCAGACTCTACCTGCTGAGGCGGCTGAGGTCATTTGGAGTACAGGGAGCACTTTTAAAGACCTTCTATGACTCTGTGGTGGCATCTGTCATTTTTTACAGTGTGGTATGTTGGAGCAGCAGTTTATCGGCAGCTGAGAGGAAGAGGTTGGATAAACTCATCAGGAAGGCCAGCTCTGTTCTGGGATGCACCCTGGACCCAGTGCAGGTGGTGGGAGACAGAAGGACTCTGGCCAAAATAACATCTCTGATGGACAGAGTCTCCCACCCCATGCATGGAAATGTTGCTGAACTGCAGAGCTCCTTCAGTGACAGACTGCTGCATCCTAGATGCATGAAGGAGCGTTTCATGGTCCTTCTCCCTGCAGCTGTCAGACTGTACAATCAGAACTGCTCCCAACAATCATAGATGTTTACATCAGCACTGTAACTGCAATAAGTTAATCAACCGATTCGCACTACAACCTGGTTTGCCTCTTATCTGTAGTTATTTTTATTTAATTTAATAACTGTACAGTACTCTGTATATAGTAACCATTGTCCTTGATGTAAATATGTAAGAAAAATTGTGTATGTTTCTGTTCTGTGTCCTGTGTACTGTTTGTTTGTATATGTGTCTTTTTGGCTGCTGTTACAACCAAATTTCCCCTTTGTGGGACAATTAAAGGATTATTCTATTCTATTCTATTCTATTCTATTCTATTCTATTCTATTCTATTCTAGCTACTCTCCCTCCTCTGCAGATTTCCAAACCATCAGCAGCCTCTGAGCTGTTCCTCTGAAAGACTCGTTTCCAATCCTGTCCATCCTGCTCATTCCCAGTGAACATCTGAGCATCTTCAGCTCGGCCTTCTGTCAGTGCCACCGTCTCCAGACCATACATCATACTGACAAACCTCTACCTTTTCATGCTCTCCTCCATCTGCTCCTTACTCTCACTGCAGATCATAACGTTGTCTGCAAACATCATAGTCAACAGAGACTCCTGGCTGACCTCATCTGTCCATCACTACAGCAAACAAGAAGAGCTCAGAGCAGACCCGATGTAATCCCAGGCCCACCTGTCACTCCTTCCACACACCTCACCACCATCATACTTCTCTGAGCGCTGGACTTACCGCAGTTCCTCTCTCAGCAGCCAATCATCTGCTTTCTATAACCCACAAAGACACAAAGACACAGCTCCATTTGACCTTGTTCATCAACACAAATAATCTATAAGCATTATTTGACCATTTGTTCTACTCTGGATGGCATTAAATTGGCCTCCAGTAACACTGTGAGGAATTTTGGAGTTGTTTTTGACCAGGACATGTCCTTCAGTGTGCAAATTAAACAAATAATATGTACACTGAGAAAGAGAGCCATATGTCTCCTATACCAGCTTCTCTTCGTTGGCTTCATGTTAAATCCAGAATAAAATTTAAAATCCTGCTCCTTAATACAAGGTCTTGAATAATCAGGCCCCACCTTATCATAATGGTAAATCTATGGGTTCTTATATGGCACTTTTCTATTGTGTCTGAGCACACAAAATGCTTTACACAACTTGCCTCATTCACCCAAGCACTTTTTTATGCTGTTTTTAAGTGCTTTCTAATGTTCATTCATTCATGCTCAGATGGATGTTTCAGGGAGCAACAAGGATATTTGGCATGCAGATTGGAATCAAACCACCAACCTTCCAGTTAGTAGTTGACCTGCTCTACCACCACCTGAGCTACAGCCACCCCAAATGGCCATTTAAAAGTAGAATGGGAAACAGGGCCTTCAGCTTCTTCTGTGGAAGAATCCTTCCTCAGTTACACTGCAATATGTCTAGGCTGCTGGTGGATACCAATGATGCACTGAGTGTTTCCTGTTCACTCACTGTATATTCATACACCTCTCTGCATTTAATTATTAGTTATTATTAAGCTCTCTTCCACAGCATGCCTTTGTCCCATCTTCCTCCCCTCAACCCCAACCGGTTGCAGCAGATGACTGCGCCTCCCTGAGCCGGTTTCTGCTGAAAATTTCTTCCTGTTAAAAGGGAGTTTTTCCTTCCCACTGTCACCAAGTGCTTGCTCAAGAATCATCTGATTGTTTAGGTTTTCTCTGTTTTATTGAAGGTATTCTAAGGTATTGAGGGACTGTTATAATTATGTTTCTGAGTAAAATCAGCTGTTCTGTTCTCAGCACACCTGTGCATGTCTCTCATTGACACCATGCTGCCAACACCAGCCCGTTCATATGAATGTGCTGTAGCCAGACTAATAAACACTGGGTTGATTGACTGAGCTGAAAACCCATTTTCATGTGACCTCCTGTCCTGACTGATGATGTTAGATTAGAAAAACCATCTGAAAAAAAAAAAAACCCTGCAATATGAAAGTTGATTTTTTTTTAAATATTCAAAAACACTAGTGACATGTCAGCTGACATCTGATGAAGAAAGAAACTGAATCAGGCAGCTCTGACTTATTTTATTAACAATCAATTTAACTTTGCTTCTTAGTTTCAAAGTAAACATTTAAATCGTCACCTCTTTTAAACTGAAAGTCAAAGACTGGCCCCACCCACTCAACCAGTGTTTCAGAAGAAGAAGGCGGCAGACTCTTCATCTGTGACCAACTGCTTTCAATTAACCCTTTAGACCTTTAGAGTAAGAATATGACAACATCAGAAAAGGACATGAACCTCTCAGGGTTCAGTAACAATGACTGCGGGTTCAGAAAAAGGATTTTTAAGTTTTATTTATAAACACACACCTACTGAAAAAGTAAAAGAAAGCTTCAGAATAACCGTCTGCATAAGAGTCCACAGGTGTTTCAAGATGGCTCCCAAGTGGTGAGCCGGGAGGTTTAAAGTTTGATTCAGCAAGAAATCGATGAGGACAGAGTAAGATCTTATCCAATCACCAATCAAATGTATTGACATCCTTTAAAAACACAAATGGGTACACAGATTCTGCTGTGTCCTGACTGGCTGGAATGTCACTGTGACGTCATCTGTTTCTAAAACATTAAAACTGTCTCTGGCAACTCAGTGAAGTGATTAGTTGATTGCACGTGGGAGGTTGAGGATGCTCCCTTGCTTTTACGGATGCAGAGCCAGATTCCACCAACCAGCAGGATGATCATGGGAATTCCCAGACCAACTGCCATGATGGCAACAACCAGAGGAGAGAAGGAGTCAACAGGCGGCGACCCAACACCCACCAGCAGTGTCCTGGAGGAGAAAGGAGGAGATGAGAGCTGATTGTTGTTTTATCTCTTAGTCTCAGCCAAAGAAATAACAACAAGCCTACCAGCTGAGGAAGCGTGTGACGTTGTAGAATGGTTCCCCCGCCAGGCCAAAGCTCACGTTCAGTGCCATGCTCTCTGGATCTGAGAAGAAGGCTCGGATCAGACCGGATGAAGCCGTCACCATCGACCCACTCTGAGCCCACGGCACGGTGGCGGCATGGCGTGGCGTCTTCCAGAGCCGGCCGCGCCTGACGGTACGCCACTGGCTTCCACAGCGCGTAACCCAGAACATCAGAACTGCCATTCACTGATGAGACCCATTGAGAAACCTGAGGGGTCAGAGGTCAACACAGGACATTCAGTCAAACTTTACTCAAACTACATTGTAGACAGAATGAACAGGACCTGTAGCAGAAACATATGGAGGAAAAATCAGTCATACTCCCGCCCAAGCCAACAGGGCCATTGTCTACAGCAGGGGTGTCCAACTCCAGGCCTCGAGGGCCAGTGTCCTGCAGGTTTTAGATGTGTCCTTGGTCCAACACAGCTGATTCAAATGGCTAAAGGACCTCCTCAACATGTCCTGAGGTTCTCCAGAGGCCTGGTAACGATCTAATCATGTGACTCAGGTGTGTTGACCCATGGTTATATCTAAAACCTGCAGGACACCGGCCATCGAGGCCTGGAGTTGGAGACCCCTGGTCTACAGTAATAAAATCTATCAAACTATATTTCTATGACTCACGTGACCAACATTAAAATCACATTTGATGTGAGAAAATATTCAAAGATGCAATCTGTGTTAGTCCAACATGAGAAAACCCATTTTCAGATGCTGGTTTTAAACTTTGAGCATGGATTACTCCTTTCACTGCAATCGGCTGTTTGTTTGTGACCTTCCAGCCAACAGGAAATTTGTAGAGTGCCCTGGTTCACAAACTGTGCAAAAACAACACTCCTACTGTAGTTTAAGCACGTTTCTCTCATCTTTCCTTGCTGATACTGATTTTCTTTTTCAGCAGGACAGAGCACTCTTTTCTTCTGCAGGGAAGCTTAAAACAAGGTGGAGCAAACTTCCAAACCATCCCCCCAGACTAAAGGAGTCCATCTGCACTCTGATGTGCAGATGGACTCCTTTTTCATTCTTCTTATTTTTTTATTCAGTCGCCCACATCTTTGACTCCAACAGCACACGCGCACACAACCCTGGACGTGGCAGGTTGTTGGTTGAGTAGGTCCTCACACCGGATGTCCCGCTGAGTTTATGTCTAATCACTGACTGGGTCTGTCGTCAAACAGCACACCGTACCTCACTTCAGACCACATTAATTTATAATGAAAAATAAATGTAGTTAATGATGGGCCAGATTTCTCATGTTGGGTGGTACATTGATTGATTTCAACATAATTTTTGAAAGGTCCTTATCATTCATTGGTTTAGGGATAAGTCATTTTTTCACTGAGCGGGAGCAGATGTTCACATTTCTGTGTGTGTTCGCGTATTGTCACACACAGCCAAATTTCAAACACAGAGTGCAGATAGGAGCTAAGGCTCTCAGCATGCATCTGTCCTCAGCAGGGCTGTGTTTCTGATCATACCTGTTCAGGATTTCAGCTGATGTCAGAGCAAGAAGAAGAACATAATGCACAGCACAAAGCTACCTTGAATATCGATGGCGTGTACTCATCGTCGATTGATTGGTAAACATCGATTGTGCTTAAAGGATAAGCTTCCCCTACTGCGTGCATCTCCAACAGGAACCTGGAGTGAGTGGCTCGGGCCGGTATGCCATCCAACCACACCTCCAACTGGGAGGAGTTAACAGAGTGCAGGAGGTGCGGCCATGCCTCTCCCCGCCCCTCAGAGTCAAAAACGGACAGCTGAAATAAAAATATGGACTGTCAGCATATTGATCACTTTTGAATACTGATCTCACTGTGCATGGCAACAGACCTGAAGGCAGAGTGAGCCATTGGTGAAGGAGGCATCTGCGCCACAGAGAAGCGCCATGGGTTCGGACAGGTTGATGGGGTTCCAGGTGAAGTTCTGCAGGTCGTATGGAGGGAAGAGGTCAGAGGTTGGCTCAGCTGTGTCGTTCACATCGTCATACTCCAACAGCTGAGAGAAAAAAAGAAAGTTTAAGGTCAGATGGATCCAGAGATGCCCTAAAGATTTAAGGTGGACTGAGATTGTTCTGACCCGGCTGAAGACGACAGCACTGCTGTACTGCAAGCTGCTCTCTGGCTCCACTTTCAGGCTGCCGCTGGTGTTACGAGCCACAAACTCGGGCCAGTTCACCTGAGACACAAAGCACACCCAAGGTCAGAATATTATGAACAGTCATGTGACTGTCACACATATATGAACATTAGGGTGTCAAGAATGTTACAAACAACAGAAATTACTTAAACAAGTTTATCAGGCTTTTATTTTAAGGTTGGGCTCAAGTGTTTAACCCCTTCTTTTGGCAACACCTCATTTTACCTCCAGCTGTGAGCCCATAGCCCCAGAGCACCGCCAATGACAGGCTTATGGATAGACCCTGGGGTTCCCAAGAAGTCTCTGTGCCCTCTCAGCTGAGTTCTCCTGACATACTTTCACATTAATCAGTAAAAAGGAAGTCCTAGGCTGCTAATGAAACACACAAATGCATGATAAGTGAGAGAAATAAAAGGCACACTGATGTTATCGGCTTGTTAACTGTGGCAGAGTGTGTGAGCAGAAGAACCAAAAAGGACACCGAGTCTGAAGCACACAGGATAATGCAGGACAGACTCGTGTTCCCAGGGTCAGAGCTGATTACCTGTACAGTTTGTACGCTCTGACTTCGAGACCCGCCCACGATATGGATCTCAGTTCGTCTATAGTTTGGAATTCGGGCCTAATTATTATTTGGTAAATACCTATTCATAAATGCGTAAGTGCTTTCTATCTATCATTCACACTCTATTGAACGCATCAGAACCAACTTGGGGTCTGTATCTTGCCCAAGGATACTTCGCAATTAGACTGGAGCAGCCAGGGATCGAACAACCAACCTTCTGATCAGAAGATCCTCTAGCTCAGGAAGTAGAGCAGATCTTCCATCTCCCATCATCTTTTAATCATTATTATTCAGTTAACAGTGTTTGTCAGGGACAGATTTATTAAAATCAATGCAGTTCTTAAGATAAAAAAAAAATTAAAAAAAAAAAAAATCACCCTCTCAGTAGGCTGAGGCTTCTCATCCTTTTTTTCATTTTATCAGAAGTCTATTTTTTATTCTCATAAAGCTGGCCGTTAACACTTGGTTTCACTTGATTGTTTATGACCTTTCTAAAGCTTTTCTCTGTCCGATGACATCACACTGAGTTCATTGACTTCCTGTCCATACCTGCACTTCAGAAGAAGTAGAGTTGGTGTGGATGAGCAGCAGCGTTGGTGCCCCCTGGCTACAGAATAGGAAATGCAGCGTGTCATTGTCTCCCACGGCTCTTACATGCAGCAGGTCACCAGCTTGAGGGGTTGAATGCGAGCTGGGGTATAAGTGCATTGAAATCTGCAAGACAGAAGAAGAAAACCTACTCAGAGCATTTCATCTTTTCTACAGCCATTGGTCTCATCTTACTCAAGATTTATTTTTTCCCTTTATTGAACAGTACTGAGTACAAAAAAGGGCATTTTTAGCAAACATGTTCATTAAATTATGCAAACAGCAAAAGATAATGAAAAATTAATCGCTACAGGATAACACCATGGAAGGCCCAAGAAATTGTACTTTTGATGAGATAAACATCTGTGCCGATTATGGCAAGGAAGTCCCGAGGTCAAAATGGGAGACACCCCCTAGGGTGCTGGAGAATGGCCGAGCTAAGATCCTGTGGGACTTCCAGATACAGACAGACAAAATGGTGGTGGCTCACCAACCGGACATAGTGGTTGTAGACAAACTGAAGAAAACGGCCATAGTGATAGATGTAGCGATACCGAATGAAAGCAACATCAGGAAGAAGGAACATGAGAAGCTGCAGGAGTATCAAGGGCTCAGAGAAGAGCTCAAGAAGATATGGATGGTGAACGTAACAATCATCCCAGTGGTAATTGGAGCACTAGGTGCATTTGGATTTGCGTGTCCCTTGACCCCAGAGGGTTAATAACACTCACCTTTGTTACATTTCTAGAGTGTAACAGTAAACCACCTGTGTTAAAATCTAAAAATGACCATGGTGTTGATTCAAAATGTGGTCTAGCACAATTATAGGCATCGGTTGCTACTGAAAACAAGAAATAAAGCCAGTCCGCGCTATGGACTGAACCATTTTTTTTAATGGTGGAGGGGGTTACACTATGCAATATATTCAGTTTTAGAATTTATATTCAATGTTAATAGTAGCTAGATCAGGGGTGGGCAATCTCAGTCCATGAGGGCCGGTGTCCCTGCAGGTTTTAGATCTCACCTTGGGTCAACACACCTGAATCACATGATTAGTTCGTTACCAGGCCTCTGGAGAACTTCAGGACAAGTTGAGGAGCTAATTTAGCCATTTAAATCAGCTGTGTTGGTTCGAGGACACATCTGGACTGAGATTGCCCACCCCTGAGCTAGATCCACGCATTAATGCTAGCTTATTTTAATAAACAAGCTGAAAACTCTGCCTCCCATTCTACTTGTAAATAATCTAGGAACCACATTAAGCCGCAGTCTTTAGGATGACATGGTACTATAAGGTCATTAAGAAGGGCCCTCATTATTCAAGACCGTGTAGCATGTGAGGAGCAGGATTTTGAATTCAATTCTGAATTTAACAGAGAGCCAGTGAAGGGAAGGCAATATAGGAGAAATATGCTCTCTCTTTCTAGTCTGTGTCAGTACTCTTACTGCAGCATTTTGGATCAACTGAAGGTTTTTCAGGGAGTTTTTAGGACATCCTGAGAATAGTGAATTACAGTAGTCTAGCCTAGAAGTAATAAATGCATGAGCTAGTTTTTCAGCATCTCTGAGACTTCTGATTTATGCAATATCTCTAAAATCAGAAATACCATGTCTCAGAGATGCTGATATTTGCATATTTGTTTAATATGTGCATTGAATGACATATCCTGGTCATAAATGACTCCAAGGTTCCTCGCAGTGTTACTGGAGGTCAAGGTAATGCCATGCAGAGTAGGAATCTCGTTAGATATCATATTTGATGAGAATCAGAGGCCATGAGAAGATTGTAACCTGCACCAAAGTGGTTTCTGTACTGTGATAAGTTCTGAAATCTGACTTAAACTACAACTACTATTTAGAAAATTTTGGAGATAAAAGGAAGGTTGGAGAATGGCCTGTAATTAGCTAAGACAGCTGGGTCGAAAGATAGCTTTTTAACTAATGGTGTACCTACTGCCAGCTTGAAGGCCTGTGGTTTGTTGATTATATTCAAGAATGAAACATTAATTAATGATAGGATTTCTTTGAGC